>NC_142806.1:7045190-7204396 GCF_049724085.1 Artemia sp. Qi Xiang Cuo
TTTTATAATTTCTTCATAACAACATTGTCACAAAATGTCTAATGGTACCAAAATAAAATTTTACAGTAATTTCTGGAGTGTCAAGGCTCGAAATCATGAAAGGTCTACCACTAAAATCTCCATGATCAAAAACCCTTATACTAGTGTTTAAAATCTCCCCCTTGAGTGCTCCCTTTCCTAGTCACCTTTGCAAGTTGAGAAAAAAAAGCTTTGAGAAAACTGCTGCTGCTACTACTACTATTATTAACAACTCACTGCAGCACCACGCCACCTGAGGCCCAAACAATTACACAGGGTCCTTTTCCATCCCAATCTATTTATTGCCTCCCACTTTGCATCCTCCCAGGTAGTTATTTCCCTTAAATCTTTCCTTACGACTTCCTTTCGCCCCAACTAGGAACGACCTGCTTTTGTTTGGTCCTTGACGGTTGGCCGAAAAGGACAATCTTTGGCAATATGTCATGCTTCAACCGCAGAACGTGTCCTAGCCATCTCCACCTTTCTCTCACTATAGCCCTAAAAAGCAGGATTGAATCATACTTTTCGGACAGTCTACTTTTTGATATACTTTTATTATGTCTTTAAAAAAATACCATATGGTATTTTTAGACAACTACCGAGTGAAAAAAATCATTCAAATACAAGGCTAATTCGTTAAACTTCTTCGTTAATCTAATCTAATTCGCTGTTTATTTTCACTTCCTTGTTGCAAAAATCATTGCGTAATAGTTTATGCAACGTCAATCTACAAAACCATGCAAAGTGAGCTATCTAATGACATTTCCCTATAAATAGTTGATTGTGATTCAAACTAGCTCTTTAAATGAAGACTGGTCTAGCTTGAATTTTCTAGAGAAATTAAATTATATGTTAAAAGTTATAAATGTAATAACTGATGAAAGATCAATAAGCTCCTTATAAATTAGTATTTTATTCTGTATAGGCTAGTTAAAGACTTTCTTTCTCCTAAGAACATCATCCTGTTTATTTACAATAATGCTTTGTGTTCTCCGTAAAGAGAGAGAAAATTCATTTCTATTAAAGACCAATATTCACAAAAAAATCATATCAGACAGACCTACCACGTGAAAATCTATACAAATTTGTTTGTGGCAGGACTCACTATTTTACTCACTTATTACATATATGTTGAAAAAAAATGCAATCATATAAATAAATAAAAAATAAAAATCATGGGAACAGTGAACCAATACTTACACAAGGTAGAAGATATAATTTAGCAATAGTTTTCAGTATTGTGCAAATATGAAGCAATATCATGGGTTAAAACAAAAGTTAAACTTTAGCGTTACGAGCAAGGTATTGACGAGGGGGGTGAAACCCCTCATATACGTAAAAATTTTTGTTTGTTTTAAGTTTTGATGTTGTTCCTTCCTTTTATTTTAAAAAACTTATTTTTTTATTTAATTATAGATAGGATCTTGAAGCTTGTAAAGTAGGGTTATCCAATGTGTTGAATCTGATGGTGTAGCTTTTGATATCTTTTATTTACTGATAGGGGTGTTTTCCCTGTTTTAAAAATCAGGCAAATTTCCTCAGGCTCGTGACCTTTTATGGGTAACACTAAGCTTAATGATTCTTCTATACTTGGAATCAGCATAATACGAGTAATACGTTTTTAAATATATTTATTGATATCGATATTCAGTTTTTTAGAGTTTCGTTTGCTATTGAGCCACTCGCTACTACAAACTGTTTGATACCAGATAAATACATTAAAGTGATTTTTGCTATGTATGAGAACAGCATTGCTGTGGTTAATATAGGAAATGAAATTAATGTATGTTTTCCTATTGAATTAAGAGTTAAGTAGGGTTGCGTTCCATCTCCATTTATATGCATGATTGTATGGACTTTATCCTAAGGAACAAGGGAAAGGCTAAGGGAGAGCGCGACATCAAATGGGAAACTAAAGCTTTTTCAGACTGAGACAATGCTGAATATTTGAGTGTCCTCGATGAGAATTTTTTTAAAAGCAATTGTTTTTTACAGAGTTCAGAGCGCAGGAATAGGATTAAAAATTAATGCTTGAGAGGCTCAGTCACTGACACTGGGAATAAATGAAGGTAAAGTGGTGATGTCGATCAAGTGGATAGCACCCACCTAAGTAATATAATAGGCAGCGGAATAGCGAGTCTTTATCAACAGCAAGGTGGGCTCTAAGCATTTTTTTTGCCAAGGCACTTATTATAGAACCACCTGTCGTAGAAATCTCCGTGAGGGTTCTTTCATTGAAAATTAAAAGTTTTAGTACCCTTTTTCAGACTAAAAAATGATTATATGGCAAACAGTAGTAGGAACCTATCAGGAGGCGCTGGACGAAGTTTACATCATTGCCAGATAAGAAAGGTACTATTTAGTACTTTAAAAGTACCTCTTTCTAGACATGTTTGATGTTTTTCATAGTTCTGTCCTATTTGATGCTGTTTCATGGTTCTGATTGGTGGTCAAATTGTTTTTTGTTTCTTGGATGTACCCAGAAGTTTGCAACAATTGCTGGATTATCAAGTCTAACGTGACAGGTTCATGTGTTTCTTTCTTGGTTAATGGAGTTACGTAAGGTTTCTCGTACATCACAATTCAGCCTTGAGATTTTGCTTATTATGGACATGCTTTGGCATTGAAGTATCATACCGTCTCGTGACATTATGGAGAAAACATAAAATGTTGACTTTGAAGTTTTAACTGCTGAGATTTATAATGTGAGTTCTGTTTAGTACATTTTCTTAGGTTTTTTCTATATAAAATCATTTTTTATATTACCCCTCCCATATATTCAAATTCAGGGTATACCCCCCTCCAAAAAAATCTCCACTAAGCGATGTTTATAGTGTTTAGAAAGCGTAAATGTGCTCCTTTTCAGGAATACAAAATCCAATCATTAACGATTATTTCTTTCATGGAAAATAATTCCCTTTCGCCAAATATGTGCAATTTATGTTTTCTATATTCTAGCTAAAAGAGTCAACTAACATCTGTCAACTCTTTGGTTTAAGTATATCGCTCTCCTATGACGCTAAGCCGCTAATACTTCAGGGTGGCTTAATCAGCTTATTAAACATGTTAAAGCTTTAATTATCGTGCCCCCTCAAATGTACATCTTGCCTGCTAAATCTTATAAAAGGACGCTTAAGCATTACAATAGTTTCACAAAAAAGATGTTTTTTTAGTCAAATTGTATAGAGTAAATCCTATAAATTGCGAGAGGGGTAAGGTATTGCTTTTGATAAATATTTTCATATATTAGATTTATTTACTTTCCTTTTGAGTACTCCGTGTTTATATGGGGGGGGGAAGGGGTTAAGAAAAAGATACATATCTACCATGAGAAGGTTTATTGAAGCGCGGGTCCATTTAAATGTTCTAAATGATACATCTTTTGACCACAGAGTAAGAATAATAGTTTTTAAGCTTTAAAATAGAGCTCATTTTGCTTTGAATGCGTTGTCTCTCTAGGCATATAATTAATTTTTTTCTAAATGGTAAAAATGAGAACAGTTATTTGTAACAATGAATACTTTTTGACGGGTTTATTTCCTGCATGGAGTGTATTTAAATTTTTTTCTAAATGGTAAAAATAGGAGCATTTCTGCCATTGAGCTACTGACTGTCGCGGTGTATTTCTAAAAAATTTTACTTTTTGCTTTGTTCAAAAGATGAGAAGGGGCTTCTTTGGGCAATGGCAGATGCTTTCTAAACAAAATTATGCCATAAAATAATTTCAGTTTTTCCTCTGTAGAAGGGGGTACTAATTTTTCTTCTGTAGAAGGGGAATCGTCATTTTATACAAAATTTTCTCTTCTTTTTAAGTACAATTTTTAGCAATGCCTTCCTGATAAGAGAGCTAGGGTCCAAGAAAAAACCCCTGTAAGGACGTCAGTTGTACAGTATGGTCGTTGGCCAATACCTTCAGCTCAGCGTACCACGCATATACATGGCTATGACGTTGCTAGTCCGTCCACCCCACCTAGACAAGCATTGCTTGGCCCCTCACGACCAATGCCCTCTTTACAAGGCGAGCAAGATGTGGCCCCTACAGCCCTCAACATGCGAGCTGCAAATCTAAATTTAAGTTTTTATATTTTATTTCTCGCTAAAGATTTTTTCTCCCAACTTGATTTGAAGAACAGAGAATTTGAAGGACTGAGGACTGAGAATAAGACATAATTCTAGAGTCTAATTTTCGTAATAAAGGCTTTGATAAGAGACTTAACGGTCTTCATTTTATCATTTGCTTTGGTAAAATCTAGGAAATAACAGACTTATATTTATAGGCATTGAAAATAGACTATTTTCAGTATATGATCTGAATTAATTATACCATGTTTTTTGGGTTTTTTTTCCAAGCAGATAAAAAGTATTAATGTTAAATTTTTAGGGTGGTTGTTTGAACATAATCAAAACCTACTATTTCATATTTGGACTATAAATATGTATATAGAGTTGCTATTAAGTTAGAACTTTCAGGATATTTAAAGTGGTGAACAGTGAATTAAACAAAAGGTACTATGTGCAAACAGATAGTGCTACTGCTAAGCGTGTTTTTAAGCACATGTTTAAATAATATGTAAATAAGAATCCAATTTTTAAAATAGGGTGACTTAGACACTTTGAAAAAAAGCCATTTTCTTTTATAGACTACATTGGTTCCATATGTTCTGACCCTCTCACCAACTGAAGATACACGTCACGAACTATATGAACTCATTGACGGGACAACGCAATTTTATGAAAATCAGGACACTGAAACACCAGCTATCGACGATAATGAATGGTTTGGTAATGTTAATTTAGACGAAATTACTTAAGATATTGAAAATTTTTTGAGTAATTTTTTTCAGTGTAGATAATAGCACAGTTGAGCATGGCAATGTAGCTTGTTTAGAAGGCAACTTACCATGGCTAAGCCCGAATACATTACACATTTTAGATAATTTTACCAGAGACTTAATGAGAATCCTTCCCTCACTGATTTTATGAATATAGTTTCTATTCGATCAAATTTAATTGAGAATGAAATTGTTTTGAGTGATTTTCAGCGCCCTGTTGTTGAACAATGTGGTGGAGGGGGCTTAGGTAATTATATACACGGGGAGAGGGTAATATACACGGGGGAGAGGGTAATGATATACACTTCACGAAACTACCAGAATTTCAACAAACAAATTCGATATTGAATACAAGAGTCGTTTATACTGCCACTTTTGGGGATCCGTTTAATTCACATATGGGGGGAAAATTTATAAATGAGCCAATAGATATCGTTCATGAATATATAAAAAAAAATTCGTGCACTTTTAGAAAACCAGATTTAGTTGTAGGGGGTAGGGACTCCATTAAGGCTTCAATTGTTTTAAAAATAGTTTATCTGAATGAAAGACAAAGCGAAGTGTACGATCATTATGTACACACCGAGATATTGGTGTTGCACTCTCATTTGGAGAATTATGAAACAGTTTTTATGCAATGTATAGACACTATTATCGCTCATCTCAAGAATTATAATGAGAACGGGAGTGGTTCCGTAGTTTTATTTATTGAAAATTTAAGTGTAAATATATGTAAATTTAAAAGATTTAATTTTAAGAGGAGGGGCAGGATGGGCAGAGCCAAAGTCTATAGTTTAAAAATATAATCCCGATGTAGAAGAATGTTAGTGCTTTCAACGAGTCTTTTTCAAAACAGGCCAAAAATGTTCCATGTACGCTTTCCTCTTATCGGTTTTCAAACCTCATAAAGATGAAGCTATAAAGAAAAATTTGGACTACTGGGCCGTACATGGGAAAGAGGGGTCTGATTTTCCTACAGTAGATTACTCTTGTTTAGTGGGAAAATTTCCGGTAACACTCAAGTAGATTGATATTTTTGAACGGGCCGACGTTCATTTAGATATTGGTGTTACTGTACTCCAAATACGAAACAGAATGCAAAGGGGGAGTGCGTACTAATTAAAAGGGGGTGATATTCCCAGTAAGGGGTCCGTCGATTGAATTGGTGAAACACTGGGTTTGGTTGTTATATACACGGCCTAGTGAACCCAATGCACTTGGCTATTTCAATCCTATTACGGACATTAGTAGAGTTCTAGGGGAAGGGTAAGAATAAGGGGACACGATACTATTGTCCAATATGCCTTTCTAGATTGTGGACTGAATTAAAGTTACAAATTCACATGAAGCATTGTAGGTGTCATGGCTATCAATCGGTGGAAACAGTTTCGGGTGAAAGAGCCAACTTGAGATTTAAAAATTTTCAGAATACTCTAATGCAAAGCAATAAAAAAGTTTGGATTGTGAAGCTAAGCTAGTGGATGTGAGCGACCCCCAATTCCGAATCGAATCAAAGAACATCAAGCTATTGCAGTTTCCTATGCTCAGGCACAAAGATACAGCTCTAACACTATGCAATTGTTAGAAATAGTCGAAAAATTGGATGAGAATGAGCGCATGATCAAGACATTGACTAAATTAATTGTCACTGAAAATGGAGCTATTTCCCGTTTGAGAAATACTCACTACCCGATGCTATTGTCAGCATATAATTGTCTGGCTATTAAAAATAAGACAATATTCTGGGTTTGTAAGGGGGAATTTGAAGAGGGGACTAAGAGGAAAAGGACTAGGGAGAAAAGAGTGGGGAAGGAGACAGTCAGGGATCATAATCACTTGTGGTAGGAAATATCGTCAGGGGGTAGTATTTTCAAGTTGTAGCATATCAATCGTGCAATGTGAATGTAAGCCAGCAGTTTTTTAACCGGTTTTTATTCACAATTCAAATTATGATTCAAAATTTATTTTACCGGATTTGGCACGTATGCACAGGGAGGAAGAGGGAGTAAATAGTCCGTGACTATACAACTCATTAACCATAAACAATAAGTAGAACACCAGGGAAATTTTTATACAAGACAGTGGAATGCAACTTAAAATTTAAATTTAGACCCAATATAAAAGAGCCGTCCTCAGAAAAAAACAAGAAGAGAAGGACTTTTGCTGGGAACGGCCCTTGGATATAGGGGCTAAATATTCATTTAAAGTTGCGTTCCACTGTCTTGTATAAAAATTTCCTGTTGTTCTACTTATTGTTTATGATGGAAAGGCAGTGTGGTCTTCGTCACTATTTAACTCATTTTCCTACAATATTATCCCCAAATCTGCTGAGAAGATGGTGCTTTTAAAGTTGAAATTGCAGGTAGTGAATAATGAACGTACGTGCTGGAATAAAATCCGGTTTTTAGATTCATATAGTTTTTTCCCCAAGGCTTTGAGTAAATTGATTCAAGTGCATAAAATTGAAAATTTTGTTTGTTTTCCTCTTTTTTAAACAGCGCTTCCCAGACAGTGAAATGTATGACTTACTGACCTGTAAAGGCATATATACATATGACTATTACTGCTCTGGCGCAAGGTTAAGTGAGGAGAAACTACCTCCGATTGAAGCATTCTATAATTCACTTACCAATAGTGAATGCACTGCCAAAGAATATGAATTTGCTAATAGGTTGGGGATAAGGGTAATTGTAAAAATGGTTGGGATTATTGTAGAATATACTTGGCCAGTGACGTGTTAACTCTTTTAGATATTGTCTGTAAAAATACAGTTCAAATCTATTCAGAGTTTGGACTAGATATTGGTTATTATTTTTCCACACCTCACTTGGTGATGGAATTGACTTTAAAAATTACTAGGGAGGAAATAGGGTTGATCACTGATGTGGATCAATACCTTTTTATAGAAGGATCGATGAGGGGTGAGTATGTTTTTCATGGGGATCGCGTTCTAACAACGGATCCAACTGGACAAGACACCAGTGTAAAGTCTAATGCAGTTTTTTTGACATGAACTCATTGTACCCCTCGGCTATGTCTCACTACTGTTTACCATGTGGCAATTATAAATGGCTTGAGAATCTGTGTGACATCCTTGGAATTCACACTGTCGAGGACAATGGTCCACAAGGATCGTTCTTTTAAATTGACGGGCACATACCATTGGAACTTCACGATGATTTCAAAGATTTTGTATTTCCGTGCGTCAATAGACCTGTGACCAAGGAGATATTGAGCCCATACAATTGGTCTTTAGTCGAGAATATGGGTATGCACTGAACCCCCTCCAAGCAGAAATTAATTGCAGATCTGGACCCGAAACAGAATATTGTTGTTCACCATGTTCTTTTGCGATGGATGGTGAACAATAGTTTTAATGTCTCGAAAATAAACCGGGCCCTGCAATCCAATCAGAAACCCTACTTGAAGACCTTTATTGACACCTTTTTCAGTAACGCTCAATGGCAAAAAGTAAATTTGAAAAAGAAATACATAAACTAATTTTAACTTCAGCTTTTGGGCAAATTTGTGAAATCGTACGAAACAGATCACGTTGTGACGTCGTAACATGCCCCCAAGAATGTTCACAAATTATTGCCGACCCCAATTTTACAACATTCACGAGCATAGAGCCGAATATTGTTCTTCTACAAAGAAAAAAGAGAAATGTTGTACTAAACAAGAATATAGCGGGATGTATTTCAGCACTGGAAATTTCGTAACAACTCATGTTGTCGTTCTTTTAAAATGTGTGCAAGGTTCAATGACCAAGGGAGGGGGAGGTTCAAGTTTATTATGGGAACACAGATTTTCTGAGGTTAAAAGTTCAAACCGGGATTTATTAAATGATTTGGAAAATGGGGTGCACAACAGCTCGCAAATGAATTTCACGAACTTTACTGCAAGCATTTACCCTGAGTTTGGGAAACATCAAGCTCCCAATAAACAATTGATGATAAAATCAGAGATGGGGAGGGATTTAACAGACAAAGGGGTATACCCCAGTCCTAAATTTTATTTTGTAGAAAGACATGACAAGGCTATAAAGCGGGCATGCAAAGGGCTGCCTACACTCTTTGTAAAAAATAGTTTTAACATAAGTGTCTACATAAACTGTGTAGATAGTTGTCTAGTGCCAAGAGCGAAAGTGCTAGCAATTCGCTCTCTGCAGTATAAAAACTATACTCTTAGAGTGGGGAAAAATGCCACGTCATGTATATCTTACAAGGTCTATGTGCTCGAGAATGGTTTAAAAGTACTCCCCCTTGGCCACTATCGAATTTAAGACCGAGTTGAATGTGTAGACTATCGAAACCAACTCGGTCTGGATAAATTAACTTAAATTCAAATAATAGTATTCGGTGGGTGGGAGGACAACAATTTCTCAATTATAACTGCAGCAGCGGCTATTGCGCCTTTGGCCCCGGGGGCGGGGAGTTTGGGAGGATTCTCATCTTTTAAATGTTGTAAATAGTCTAGAAATTTGTTCAACTGTGCTGCTGCTATTCGTGTTGTATTTTAAGTTGTTTTTATGACAATAAATGAAAAATATTGTTCTTGTTGTTTTTGCTATTGTTGTACAAAAATTGTTGTTGTTAATAAATCAAAAATGCCGTTGTTGCTATTATTGTTGAACAAATAGTGTGTACTTTTGTTTTTGTATTTTAAGTTGTTGATGTTAATAAATGAAAAAAATTATATTTTTGTTGTTCCTGTTAACATACTAGATAGATCTATGGGAAAATTATTATTTATTCATTAGACAAGTAGGGTTTACAGTTAGTTGTAGTCCGACTGTTGACAACAGCAGCAATAATTATCAATTTAAAACACTACACAGGTCATTTCTGTGAGGCCCGTCAACGTGGGGGAAAACGACACTTTTAGCTAAAATAATAAAAAATTGTAATAAAATGTTTTTGGAGAAACCAAAGAAAATTTACTATTGCTACAGTATTTGGCAGGAGTCCTACGATCAAATAAAAGCTATTGCCACTGCCACATCCATGCCAATTCCTTTCATATGGGGACTTGATGTTTACAATAGTATTGAACCAAACTCATGGCTGATTATTCATGATCTGGCTGAATCAATTGAACAGTTCTCACAGGAAATGCTACAACTGTTTATCGTTCACTCTTATTATGAACACACTTCCATAACCCTAGTTCTACACAATCTGTTTCATCAGAGCAAATGTATGAGAACCCTTGCTTTGAATTGCATCATCTATATTATTTACCGAGTTGTTCGTGATCCTAGTTCACTAATAACTCTCAATAAGAAAATATATCCAGGCACTAAAAAATTTCTGCTGTCAGCGTAGAGTCAGGTGACAAATAGGCCCTATGGGCATATCTTGCTATATCTTAATCAGAATACACCCGAGGATCTACCTGTAGTCACAGATATTTTTGACAAAGAAATTACTCTATATCTTCCGATGAACAGTAGAAAAGGATATTAGTTGCCATCATGAACTGAAGAAACTACCCGAAAGTAAACATTTATTTTCCGTTCTAAGCACTTCAAAACCCCCACTCAGGAAGGCCATACTCAAACATGGTGTTGACAATGATTTCCTTAATCTAATGTCTGAACTTTGTTTAAATTTAACTGAGGACAATGTGCACTTGCCAGAAGGTCTTAGACAACAGACAAAGCAACATCGTTCCACTGTACGTGCCTTGGCTTGCAAAAACAAAGGAAAATTTTTAAAAGTAAACGTCTCCTTCAATTGGGTGGTAACTTTTTCAAACTTTTACTACCAATAATCACAATACTTGTAAACAGTTTTATCTGAATGGCTAAACGCTGTAAATTGACTCCAATAGAACTTGTCCTCTCACCCGTGGAACATTTTGAATACAATCTAAGCAAATTCATTAATGACGAAAATATTGACGGTGATAAAAAGCTAGTTTTACTTCAAGATGCATTGTGACGTTTGGACAAACATAGACCTTATCGTGTGAGACCCATCACCGTCACAGATCCCCCTAAACATGAAACATCTTCTCAAGATTCTGCGCAATCAAAGGAGAAGGAATTGAATTCCATAGTGACATCGACTGGAAACCTATTACCAGTGACTTCTTGAAAATAGAGTAAAATAGTATTAACATATCTCATGTTGGAAAGTGGTGGTGATGATCATCAAGTTCAAGTCGATAGCAGAGGGAAAGGAATTATAATTCAGGGAAAAAGTTATAATCTAGTTGATTTAATTTGCGATTTGGTGACGAATCTTAAAGGACTTTTATCATTTGACAATAATCTATATACCTTTCTAAATGCATCAAACTTCTACAAAATTTTTATTTGCAATAAGCAAATTCTAAAGAAATTAGGAGAATATAGTCCCCTAACAACGCCAACACCATTTAAAAAAGAAGAAGAGGAAGATTTTAATTCAATCTTGGAAAATACTAGCACTCCTAGCAGCAGCAGTAATGATTTGATAACACAGACGATGACGGCTAGACAAAAGTGAAGAAGTATTGATTCACCCTCCAGTGTGCAAAAGGGGAGTGCACATTACACTACACGTTTGCGTTCAAAATGGATGAAGTTTTAAAACATGTCTATGAAAATATTTGATAAGTGGGAAGTGTAAGTTCCCCCACAACACGATGACGGCTAGGCAAAAGTGAAGACGTATTGATTCACCCTCCAGTGTGCAAAAGGGGAGTGGACATTACACTACATGTTTGCGTTCAAAATGGATGAAGTCTTAAAACGTGTCTATGAAAATATTGATGAAGCAGGAAGTCTAAGTTCCCCCACAAAGCTTTCTAAAATTGCCTCTGACATAGATGGGAACACATTAAAAAATGCAAAAGAGTATCTAAAAAATGAACCGGGTTACACACTGTATCGGAATCACAGGCTTCGTGGCAAACAATATCGACAAACTAAAGCCTTTTTCCCTCTGCATATAGTGCAAACTGATCTTTTAACTTTAGACGCGATTCAACAATACATCCTACAAATATATTCTAGCGGCAATCAGTGTCTTTAGTCGCCATGCATATGCCATTCTATTGCAATCAAAGAGAGGTGTTGAAGTTGCTCATGCCTTAGAAAGTATTCTTGAACAGGATTGCTATAGAAAAATTCAATCGGATCGCGGTAGCAATTTATTAATCCTCATGTGCAAAAGGTTCTATTGAAATATGCTACAACACTCTATCATAGTCACAGCCCGATAAATGCTGTTTTGGCTGAACGATTGATAAGAACGATTTGTATATTAATTTCAAAATATTGCACGTTTAAAAATATTGCTTATTTTATTCAGGATTTAAATAAAATTTTGAACATATATAAACCACGACCATATCGATCCCTGTCCAATTTAGCCCTCAGGAAGTTCATTGCAGTGAAAATACATTTGATGCTTTTCTAAAGCAATATTCCAGTGAAAAAGAAAAAATTGTGAAAAAGAAATTCAATGTTGGCGATACTGTTCGAATTAATAAAACCACCAATATTTTTGAAAAGAAGAATTATCTATGGAGCACAGAACTTTTTAAAGTGTCCAAAATTCCTATACACTGAACCCCCGCCATATCGACTGCGAGACACCAAAAATGATGAGATTCTTGGCGGTTTTTATGAATACGAACTACAAAAAGATAGAAACACTAGTGAAATTTATCAAATTGAAAAGATATTAAAGAGTCGTGCTGGCAGGGGCAAGAGACAGTTGCTTGTTCGCTCGCTAGGATACAACTCTGATTTTGATTCTTGGGTTGCAGTTGAAGACATTAACAATGCCCAATGATTTCTATGTGACATTCATATCCAATGTTTCCGATCCTCTCTACAATGATTTGAATAGAACAAGTGATTTTTGGACGAAACTCTCTCCCACCATCAAATTCAAGGGCGCGTATGAAGTGACTCTTGTCGATTGTATTCTCAAAAATACATATGACATCCTGAGGAAAGATCGCAAATATGATATAAAAATTAGACCCTATGATTGGCCCCCACCCCCAGGTGATCAAGAACAGATTCAAAAGATCAATTGGATGAATTATCCATATATTGAATTACCCTACAAAAAACTCACCTGCATGAATGAGTTATGTCGTTCTATCAATAAAAAATTTTCGCCCGTAAAAAATGAGCCTTTCATTTCAACTATTCAAAGGAAGAGGGCAAGATCATCCATTGTCGATGAAAAGATTATTCTCAATGATAATCTTAAAGATGTTCTTGGCTTTAAGCTCAATATAATTAATGGTAAAAGTGCTGGAAATACTAATTTTATTTTTGCTGACTACCCACCTGCCTTCTCTACGGACATATGTATATTTCTCTACGCAACATTTGTTGAAACATCCAGAGTTGGTAATAGCAATATCCCTCTCCTACAAGTTCTTGAACGAAAAACAAATCAAGAACATATTCACCATTACAATATAAAGCATCTTCAGTATATCCCCGTAAACACTTCCTATTTGGAAATCTGTCTGTTAACACTAAGAGCGGAATTAGGTGATCCCCTAGCAATATCAAAAGGTTTTGCTGTGATTATATGCCATTTTTGACCCATTAAACAACAAGATGTCTAATAGAAAAGTGGTATTCATTTGTCCTGATATTGACTGATATGTTAATACTCTTGGTCCAAGACATTTGGGCAATGGAATGAACTATTACAAAAGCTGCTCATTAATGTCTGGCTACGGTGTTGGTAGTTGGTTTGCTAAGCTGTTTCGCTCTGTGATACCTTGGGCTAGAAAATATATTGTACCGGCTGCGACAGATTTTGCATCCTCTACACTATACGATTGGAGCTCTGGCAAGGATTTTAGAAATAGTGCTTCAAAAAATCTTAGGTAACGTGCGCAAACCCTTGGTGAACAATTGAAATCTCATCAAAATGGAAAAGGTTTAAAAAGGTCAAGAAACAGTGCACCACTCATCAATTTCTACTCAGGTCAGAAACGAAAGACATCACTCTTGTCAAAGAAAAGAAGGAAAAAGACAACACGTGAAGTAAACAGCAGAAGAAGAAGCCCCAGGAAGAGACTTGTTAGATCTAAACTAGATTTCTTTTCCTAGATTGCATATCTACTGCATAAAGATTCCCAACCTTAAATCAGTTCATCTTTATATCTGTTCAATTCAGAGGATGTTGATGTGAGTGTAAAAAATGGCTACTATGAACAATTTTATCCACAACAACCCCTCTCCGATAATGTCAACTTTCAAATTTATTCCAATGAAGACTACTTTATGGACATGTCTTCAACATTTATAGATTTATGAATGAGAGTCCGGTAATCCAATAAGACATTGCCAATTCTTGCCGATGGAATATCCTATGGAAATTGTATATTACATAATTTATTTTGTCAAATTAGTGTCTACATAAATGGCACACTGGTGAGCACAAGCAACAATCTCTTAAATTATACAAGCTTTATGCAATTTATGCTGATGACACCCAAGTCATACAAGGAATTGAAAGGCACCTCCAATGTATATGAATACATTAATAATACTGATAGTCCAGTCAAATAATCAGTCCAGTCAAATAATTAATGTATTTAATATGGACCCCTACACGTCCAAATACAGATCCTACTGTCTGCCTTCGGACTTTCTTGGAAAAATTCAAAGTGTCAACAGTACCCTAATCATTGTTAATAGCAGTCTCTCGACTGTGAATACTAGCTAGTGGTTGTGCATCTTTCAAACAATGAAGACGATTGAATTTTTTTATGCTCTCAGTCTACCCAATATATTCTACACTCCAAACATAAGCAACTATATTGTGAACAGTGGCAAAAATATTATTCAAAATTAGGATAGAGTGCAGGATCTGACGACTAAAAGCTGTGGTTTCCATGCGCTACTATATTTCGTGTTCAGATGTCGTGGCTAGCAGTTTCTCAACATTTATGTAGACAATCCACGTCTGAACGACTTTATGGTGGAAAATATCCTATCAGACCTGTATAATATTGGCTTTAGTGCCCTACGAGTAAAGTGATTAAAAAATGTATGTGAATTTGTTTATTAATAAAGAAAAAATATATATACAACAATGTCTTATTCTTGACTTTAGATTTCTTCTTCGGTGTATAGGCAACTATCATGAACCACTAATACTGGTAGATCATTTGAATTCTCTGTATGTTGATCTTGATTGACTGCAAATTCAGGGTCATATTTTAACAGTATAATGTAACTTCACTCTTGTCATATCTCTTTGTATATTAAATGATACTATTTGCATTCATATTGTGAAATTCATGTGTTTCAATCTGCCTATTTGAAGCAATATCACATACAGTGTTTCCAAATGGTGAATCACATTCGGTAACTGCCAAATAAAAATCACTAGGTTTATAGTCATAGGAGGCAGTGTCGTCACAACGATGACATAGAAACGGAATTGGATTTTTACCCCAACAGTTGAATCGTAGACCTGATTCTTCCTCCCAAAATAATTTAAATCCACGACGATACCAACCTCGTAGAAATAAACTAAAATCACGTTTGAGGTTCTTTCCAATCATACCTGGGTCATTATTCTCCCACTGATTACACTTATCATAGTGGCAATTGGAGCAAAGATGTCCTCTGGGGTGAGAGTCACAAATATCTTCAAGACATGAATTACAGTCTTTAATTTGTACTACATATCCTCTAAGTAATTTAAAAGGATTACATAATTTGCGCTTTTCATTATAGTCATCAATAATTGTACTATTCTCACATGATGACCAACTGCCTAGAGTGTACATGCATAGTGGACATGTATAGAACATTTATCGGTTTCCGTTGTAAACTCTTTCACAGCTAAAAAGAAACTCATCCTCATTTGATAAATTCAGAGGGGAATGGGAGAGGAGTAACTCTGTAACGTTACCTCTTTCGAAGGGGGAGCCATCTATATTGAATCTATTGCAATGTTTTCAAAAGTAATTCCACAATATTATTCTGCTTTGTTTCAATTAATATATCAATGAATTGAGTAAAAGTATTTTAGTCACATCGTAAAAGCTTCAGACAATAGTCCAATTGAGAAGAGTCAGTTTCTATTATATTGTCAAGTGTTCTCTGTGAGAATATTTTCCGTTAAATGGATAACTCGAGAAAATCATCATCCAGAATTAAATGTTTTTCATAATCACAAGATTCAATCTAATTCTCTCTTTCTCAAATTTATTCATTTTTCAATCCTATCACTCACACTGCTAACTCTAGACTAACCATGATTTGTTCTACGTCAAGAATTTTTAATAACCTAACATTCTAACAAAAGGGTGACATTTTTGATTTCCAAACAATTTTATTGTATAATTACAACAATAATATATATTACACATATGCAATTAGCGATATAACTTATTGTCTTCGATATGCTTCACTATTGCATTTAAAGAACTTTGAAGTCTATTCACATGTGCTATATCAACTTTTGCAGCGAAGCATAACTGATCCTCTATTTTAAATTTGCTCAAAGATAACACATATCTTGCCTATACTTTATCCCATTCATGACAAAGCCGTGATCCTCTTGTGATTTCCGCCGCAATGTTTGGTGCTCTTGTATCATTGCCACCGACTCCACTATCAAATTCTAATAGTATAAACATTCCACTCATTATCACTAGTATATCTTAATGAGTAATATCAAACTGTTTTCACTCCTTGAATTCTATTCTCACACTAATAACAACTATAGGAAAAATCCGTCCTTATATTCACTGCGATCTTGTCCCGTTAGTGTTTCCGAATCCCAGATTGGCCTAGAAAGAGACACATGATCTTGTACCGTTAGACTCGCTTATTCATTAATAATATAAACAACACTCATAACCATCAAACAACATCATACATGTTGACCAACAAACAAAACCATGAAAAAACACTCATAACCATCGAATAGAACCATGAAAAAACATCAACTCATCAACCATGAATAACCATCAAACCAACCATCAAAAAACAGAACCATGAAACAGAAAAGTTTATTGGGTCCAGCTGTAAGGGAAAGGAATTATAATTCAGGGAAAAAGTTTCAATCTCGTTGATTTAATTTATGATATGATGACGAATCGTAAAGGACTTTTATCATTTGACAATAATCTATACACCTTTCTAAATGCATCAAACTTCCCCAAAAGTCTTATTGGCAAGAAGAAAATTCTAGAATCAAATTCTTGTTGGCAAGAAGCAAGTCCAGTTTTGGATCGAAAAATAAACCATTTCCGTATAAATTGAAATAATAAAGGTTTTTGACAGTAAACTATAGTTTTATGTATGGAAAATACATTTCTCTGGCTCAAATATGAAATTTTGGTTAGACAAATTCCAGCTTTGGATCAAAATATATGCCATGCATCCTTTTACAGTGTTTTAGAGGGTGGTGACCCCAATTTTATTTGTGGTATTTACTGTTTCTTCTAATTTGACATGATAATAAATTAAAACTTCTGATGGCTTTAGTTGTCATTTATGTATTCATAGTAATTTGTGTTAGTTTTAAGTTTGACATATCTTTATTTCTGCTCTTTCCATGGTTCAATCTCATCCCCTTACTTTTCTTTGAAAAACTTAGTTCTTGGGAAGGTTTTTTCCAGGTTTTACTAAAGACATCAAATCTCATACAGGCTTTTATCAATGACATAAATCTCGTCCTGCATGTATAAAAAAAATTCAAAATTTAGATATCTAGCTAATTGTGGAATTTTAGACATGAAAATTATGGATATAATGAAAAATATTAACTAATCCTGTTTTTTAAATTTAGAGAGCACACCCAAGTATCTCCACTAGGGAGAGAACATATGGGACGCATAGAGTTTAACTGAATCTTAAGAAGAGTTCCTTCTTTTTAACAGTATCGAACATACTACAGATGATATAAGGGAGATCTACTACACAGAAGATGGACTATTGTATACATCAGATGATTTGGTATGAAGGAGGCCTTCGGCTCGAGTCTGTGTCGAGGACGATGATTGCTTATATGAGGACATACCCTTTTGAGGAATATAGAAATACTCAATAATGATGATGGTGATGATGCCAGTATTCAAATATTTACAATACCATCATCTCAAATTGAAGTTATTATCGTTGAAGACGGGGCAGTGGAGGAGGATGTAATATATTTAAAAAGCATTTTTTTTAGAGATAGAGACATTGATTCTAAATAAAGAAACAATTTAACATAAGTTTAGTGGCCACCCCAAGAAGTAAAAACTCGTCGAAGGGGGTGGCTAAAATACACTAACATAACAAAACAATAAAAAAAACGAAAAAAATAATAACTTATCTATATCACAGTCCCCAAACAACACCACAAACCTTAAACCTTAACATTTTCATTAAATTTGCAATCATATTCATAATCATCACTCCAAGGAGCCATACAAATTTACCAGTATCATTATTAAAAAAAAAAAAAAAAAAAAAAAAAAAAAAAAAAAAAACCCCTAAAATACATACTTAATAAAAAGCATCCCTTTAATTACTATCTTAAACGAAGAAATATCACTTATATTTTTTATATTTTGATCAAGATGGTTCCAACTTCTGATCCCCCTGTGAAGCAAAGAAAACACCGATCGGGCTGAAAATACCAGTGGAATATTAATCTCTGCAGATGACCTAGTATCATAATCATAGACAGAAGATCTCAGGTTAGCCAAGCTATCAAAACACGGGAGGTTTATACCCCTCTGAATCCTAAAAATGAATAGAAGTGTATAAAACTCCCGTAATCCAGAAGCTGGCAGTATCTTTACACGCTCATACACGTTTCGTACCGAATCCCGGGGTTGTAGGCCATCTAACAGTCAAGCAGCGTTTTTTACCAGAACTTGTATTGGCCGAGCAATAGAATTATAAAAATCGATTTAAAGAATCAATAAATTATCAGAATAATAATTTTATTTAAATAGTATTGATGAAAAAAATAAATAGTTGATTTATTAAGAAAAAAAACATTACACTGCTAACTTCAATTAAATTTTTTTTATCTTTGATATTTTATTTTAGAAGTCTCTGCTGGTATCCTTACTCTAGGCTTAACGAGTAGGAGAAAATTAATATAGTACAAACAAATTTATGTATGATTACGACATAAAACTTAAGAATGGTAATAATAATTAGATTTATCGTTAAATGATATATGAGAGCTCTTCCATCCCGATTTTCAATGTTTAAAAGCCATTCCATAAAATAGACTCTTATGTTGTCTCTTAAAGGACCTCTTTTTATCTTCTTTTAGATCATATTCATCATAATATTCACTGTTATATCTTGCACTATGCTCGTTTTTCATTGAGTTTTCATCACTGTCTATTATAAAATATTTTGAGATATCTCTGTAGAAAAAGCCCTCTTTTCCCTGTCACTTCTTTCGATCGTACTTTTCAACCGTACCGAACCTTGTTTTATGTGAACTTGCTTGCACTCTGTATAAATTTCTCTCCATATAATCTATGATTTTACTTCTCATTTCCTCTAGATTTTTCTCCTCTATCCCAGCATCTACACTTTCAAAGCATGTTTTAGGTTCATGAGAATACTCAAAATAATGATAATGCCCTTTACATATAGAACAGTCACAAAAAATGGTATTTTTAACTCGACAAGATCAACCAAAGGATCAGGCATCTCATGATCAGGGGCAGATTGCGCAGGCATTAACGGTCTGGAAGGGGGGAGATGAGGTATGGATGGGCTTTGCATCGTCGAAGGTTTTATTGGTGTTGCATTTTTAGCGTTCCTTGCCCTTTTCATTGGGCCTGTCAACTCATAATTGTCCTAGAAAAGAAGAAAAATGAAGTATAAAATATTGAATCTCTGTTAGAGAGCCTCCTTCTACAGAATTTATTGTAAGACATAATTTTGTCTAGAAAGCATCTGTAATTGTCCCAAAGAAGCCCCTCCCCCTTTTCAGCAAATCAAAAAGTAAAAATTTGCGAAGAAGAAGCTGAACTAAGAAATCAAATATTTTTATTACAAAACTTGTGAGAAATAAACCTTGAAAGTCAGTAGTCTGAAGCCTTAGGATAGAAATCAATTTTTTTATCTTTACCTTTTAGAAAAAATTAAAAAACATGCCTAGAGACGCAAAGCATATACTTGCATATTATTCCTCTAGGGTCAAAGGTTTATATCATTTAAAGGGACCTGCGTTTCAATAAAACTTCTCATAGTAGGTATGTATCTTTTTCTTAACCCCCGTCCCCCCTCATATAAACACTGAGCACACAAAATGGAAAACAAATAATATATGAAACTATTTATTATAAGTAACATCCATCCACTCTTGCAATTCAAAGCATTTACTGCAGTTAATTTGACGGGAATAAAAAAGTATATTTTTCAGAAAAAACTCTGCTATCCTAATTCATATGGATTTAGCATACAGGATGCTCACTTGACCTGTGACAATAATTATCCCAATTTAGATCTTTATTGAACTGATAAAAGTCATAGTGGGAATCGACATACCTAAGAGTTGACGGTTGTAAGTTTTCACTTTTGCTAGGATATCGAAAGCATGAAAATTACATGAATTTGTCGAAAAAGGGAATTATTTCCAATGAAAGAATTAAAATCGCTAGTGGGGGGAGGGGGTTACATGGTAAAAGAGAGGGTGTTTTACGCTTTATAGTGACTATAAATATCGCATAGTGGATATTTTTTTTTGGGGGGGGGGGTATACCCTGAATTTAAATATACTGAAGGGGGACTACAAAAATGATTTTATTTGGAAATAACCCAAGAAAATTTACTAAATAGAACTCACATTATAAATCTTTGTAGCTAAAGTTTCCAAATCAATAATATCAAATGTACTCTCAATGATGCTTTGAGACTGTATTATAAATCAATGCATGTCCATTATAAACAAAATCTCAAGGGCGAATTGTGATGTGAGGGACACCTTACGTAACTCCCTGATTGACCTAGAAAGAGACACGTGATTCTGTCCCGTCAGCGGATCAATACATTTAGAAAAATCCCCTGCTTGGGTCACCTGATTCTTTTCCTGTTGGCGAATCAATACATTACCCCGTTAGTATTCAGTGCGCATGTGCAAACTTCGTCCCGGAGTCAATACACTTAGAAAAAGCCCCCCTTATTAACCTTGAAAAAGGTTTCATTGACCCGTTAGAATTGACTATAGATGGCAGCGGTGGTGCCCCGTCACGACTGACATCCCCTTTTCTACTAAAAAGATGTACACTCCAAGTTGAAAAAAAAAGTTTTAGTTGGAACTTGTATTGAATTGATAAATAAAGCCTTTGAATAATATTGCTTTGTGTAGGAATATACATAAAGTCAAAAAGGTAATGTTGGGAGGGGAAAAAGATGTGTGCTCCAAGTTGAAAAAATTGATTTAGGATGAATATTAAGAAAGAAACGTGTATGGAATTGATAAAATAAGGCCTTTGAATAATATGTGTCTGTGTTGGGGTATGCATAAAATTAAAAAGTAATGTTAGGAGGGTGAAAGGATGCATAAATGATGAAGTTAAAAAAGGATAGAGGAGGAATATTAACAAAAGAGCATGCATTGAATTGATAAAATAAAGCCTTTGAGTAATATTGGCTTGTGTTGGGATAAACATAAAGTCGAAAAGTAATGTTGTGAGGGAAAAAAGATGTGCACGTCATGTGCTCCTCTTTTTGCCCTCCCCACAGTACTTTCGACTTTATGTACATCCCATCACAAAACAATACTATTCAAAGGTTTTATTTTATCAATTCAATACATGGTCTTTTCTTAATATTCCTCATAAATCTATTTTTTAACTTGGAGTACACATCTTTTTCCCCTCCTAACATTACTTTTTGACTTTATGTATATCCCTACACAAACAAATATTATTCATAGGCTTTATTTCATCAATTCAATACAAGTTCCAACTAAAACCATTTTTTTCAACTTGGAGTGCACATCTTTTTCCCCTCCCAATATTACTTTTTGACTTTATGTATCCCAACACCAAACAATATTATTCAAAGGCATTATTTTATAAATCCAATACAAATTCTTTTCGTAATATTCTCCTAAGACCATTTTTTTCAATTTTAGAGTGCACATTTTTTCCCCTCCCAACATTCTTTTCGACTTTATGTTTATCCCAACACAAACCAATATTATTCAAAGGCTTTATTTTATCATTTCAATACAGTTTTTTTCTTAATATCCCTCTTAAATCCATTTTTGAACTTGGAGTCTACATCTTTTCCTCCTCTCACCTTTACTTTTCGACTTTATGCATACCCCACACAGAACAATATTATTCAAAGGTTTTATTTTATCAACTTAGAACAAGTTCTTTTCTTAATATTCCTCCTATATCCAGTTTTCAACTTGGAGTGCACATCTTTTTTTCCCTCCTAAAGTTACTTTTCGACTTTATGTATACCCCTTCCCCATACAATAATATTCAAAGGCATTATTTTATAAATTCAGTACAAGTTCTTTTCTTAATATTCCTCCTAAATCCGTTTTTTCAAATTGGAATACACATCTCTTTTTCACTCCCAACATTACTTTTTTACTTTATATATATCCCAACATAAACCAAAATTATTCAAAGGCTTTATTTTAAGAATTCGATAAGTTCTTTTCTTAATATTCCTCCTAAATCCTAGCCTGTGGTTAAACATGATGTATAAATCATAGATGAAAACGGAGAGTAAGCTAAAAGATGTTTATTGCTTAAACATACTTAGAAGAAACATATGATTTTAAGAAAAATATGCATAGTTACAAATTTCTATTTTAAAAACCCACTCTTTTATTTATTTATAAATGTGAAGATTTCCTATTATGGGACAATGACTTTCTTGATTTTATATTTCTTCGTCCTCTCTCTCTCTCTCTCTCTCTCTGTGTCTCTCTTTCTCTGTCTGTGTGTTTCTCTCTCTTTCTCTCTCTCTCTCTCTCTCTCTCTCTCTCTCTCTCTCTCTCTCTCTCTCTCTCTCTCTCTCTCTCTCTCTCTCTCTCTCTCTCTTTCTTCTTTCTCTTTCTAAATCTCTGAACAATCTATGGGTATCTTAGAGCTAAACATGACCTATAAGTCGTGAATGAAAATGGAAGATAAGCTAAGACATGTTTATTGCTTAAAAATATATTCAACAAAAAAAATTTATTGGAAAATATACATATTTACATATTTAAAAAAAAAGCCTAATCCATTTGATATGAGGAAGAGCATGAGTTTAGATCTTTTGATATCTGATACATTTTTTTATGTCAGGTATCTTTTCATGCACCTATTGAGTGAAACATCTAACTACATCTTCCGGATCATGCACTGATTGCAGGTATTTCTCACATTTGAAATCTTCTAGTTGAATAATACTATGTCTTTATCACATTTTTCTAGTAAAAGTTTATCAGTTGGCACGTTACCCTTAACATAAACAGCTTGCACACCAAAAAAACTGCATCTTTTCTGAATTTCCTCTTGTACATGTTTTATTTCAGAGCCATTTTCATTACGAGGTCTTATGGTTTTAATGTAAAAGCCGTTTCGATATATAAAATTTAATGTTGGACTCCATCTTTTTTTTCCCATACTTCTCCATGAAAATTGTAATTTAAGATTCAGCATGTCGGAGAACACAATTTCAGGTTCAGGATGTCGGAGAACCCTAAAAGGTCATCACTAAAAGGGTAAGTTAACCCTAAAAGGTTACAGAATCTCTATGAAGTGATTTAACGCATAAAATAAACTAGATAGTGTCGACAACTAGTTATATATTACCATTGGGACAGTTGCATAGTGTCTATGAGCAAGCATCGTGGGCAATTATATGTTTGCATTCTCTTTGGGTCAATTAGGGGATACGGATCGTCCTTTACTAACATTTTATTCCAATAAACGAGGCATACTAAATTTGTTCAACATTTCGGTGTGCCCCCCAAAAGAGCGTAATTTTTTGTTACCCAAAATTTATATGAGGAGAAAAATATGGCCTTTAAGGTATTATTTATTAGCCTAAACTCATCAAATCACTAAATTCAGTTACTAAATTAGTTCAACATTTCGGTTTGTCCCTCAAAAGAGCGTAATCTCTCATTATCCTAAATTTTAACTAGAGGAAAAATAAGGTCTTTCAGGTAATATTTATTAACCAAAACTTATCAAATCACTAAATTCAGTTACCAAATTTGTCCGACACTTCGTTATCCCCCCCCCTATTTTCTTGTTTTTGACAATCCATTTGAACTATTCGTTAAATATTTACATATTAAAAATTGTGTATGTCTCAAAATGGGATAATGATTATTCTGCTGCTTATGAACTATGTGAGAACATGATGAATTTTTTTATGGAACTGATTCAAAAGATGAAACGTATATTGAACTTGTACATGACACCCCATAAATAATGATCTTTTTAATATCCCTACGCTGATTTCCCCTCCCGATAAACTTTTTTCTTTGGAGCAGTGACAAACTATCTGCTTTCATTTCAATTAATAACTCTATTTATTTTTTTCAAACCCATCTTAAAAATAAAACTTCTCCTCAAATGTCCTTCTGAACTCAATCTGCAAAAATGATAAAAAAAATATGAAAAAAGCTTA
Organism: Artemia sp. Qi Xiang Cuo; assembly: GCF_049724085.1. Taxonomy (NCBI): domain Eukaryota; kingdom Metazoa; phylum Arthropoda; class Branchiopoda; order Anostraca; family Artemiidae; genus Artemia; species Artemia sp. Qi Xiang Cuo. The sequence continues at coordinate 7,069,638 of NC_142806.1, forward strand.
AAATGAACAAAGTTTAAACTCTGTAGATTCACCTGAAATTTAATTTCTGTGTCTGAAGTTCGTGCATTTCGTAGGAACAAAGAACAATTCAACGTTTCGTGTTCATCTTTCAATCTGTATCTAGCCGTTTAACTTAGTCGGTCAAAAATATGTTTCGAAGATATTAATTTTTTTTAATGGTGGTAATTTTCTTTTTAATATTGATTTTATTGCTGGATGTTTGCATGAACCGTTGAAGTGTAATTGCCTATGGTTAGTAAATAGAAAAGTCATAATAAGGAAAAATTTAGGCCATGGGGAACTTTTCAAAAGATAACATTCTAAATGTCCAATTTGATAATGTTAAGCTAGAAAGTGTCAGAAATAAATGTTCAATCCGTTCGCTTGTCTAGCTCCCGAAAGATGAGGTCTGATATGACGTTCTGATAACTTTTTCTTGTATATTTATAACTCTTAATGGAGCCTCTTTACTGAAAATTGGAACTTGTGTATTATAGCGACCACAATCTAGAAATTCTAACTTTTTCCTGTCTAAATAATCCCTAAAAGTAATTTCTGTTTCTTCCTTTGTGTATCGACAACTATGCTCAGTTGTTATATTAAACATTAAGTACAAACAACTTATGCAGTTGAAACCATAACAAACAGAAATGTCGTAAATTGATTTCAACAATAGCAAGCAATGCAATAAAATATTTTTATTCAAATAATTACAAGATGAATATCATCATAAAAATGTACACCTTAAATCTCTCATAAAGTAATTGTTTTTTCAGGGGTATACACAACTTTTAACAACCTTGTCATATATTATAATGTTTTATCAGTCATCACCCACTTTGTGTGATCTCGTTCTATATCACGGGTTTTGTTGTTCTTCTTCTTCCTGGGATATCTTATATATGTATTCCGAGAAGAAATATCTATTGGAACCGATCTGCTAAAAAGTCGAACTTTCTCCTCAGGATTTTGTTTTTTATTCGGAAATATCTCACAATTAAAATCTTCCAAATTGAATAATGGAATATCCGATTTGCATTTGACAATTAAAAGTTTATCAGTGGGTATATTGCCTTTTACGTAGAGTACTGTCACACCAAAATCACTACATATTTCTCCAACTTCCTATTGTACCGTGGATAGATCCTTCCCTCCTTCATAGAATGGGAGGATCACTCTATCATATAAGCCTAGTTTGTTTATAATTCGCCATGTCATACTCCACCTGTCTTTATTGTAAGCATACATATCATAGTTGATATGCCAGTGATAGCAAGAGACTTCACTATGATAAGTAGTCAACAATAAAAATGCACATTCAAAAATAACACCATAAGCTGACTTCTTTAAACCAAAGAATTCGCAATCGAGAACACCGTACATCTTTGAAGTTTCTGTATTATACTGATTCAACTGATAATTAAATTCAATTTATTGACTGAGATACAAAAGTATCACACACCAAAGTTATAATGTGTGGAACCATAACAAACAGTGGTTACGTAGGTTGATTTCGAAAACATCATATTACATAAATTCTAGGTAAATTCATTGGAGGTCAAGTGATGTCACCTCGTCCTGGTAGTATTCAATGGTCTTGTGGTGGTGACGTCACTCTGGTGAGGAGTGGGACCCCTTCTCCTAGTCTCATGCCTACCTTTTCCCCAAGCGCATTCAATCAAAGTTTAGAGATAGTCATTTTTTGAACGTTCTGGAAAGTTCTGAAAATTATATATTTGAGGATGACAAACCCCCAAGAGCCCCCAGGGCAAAGATTTGTTCAACGTTGTGAAAAATTCTGAAAATTATGCATTTGAGGATGACAAACCCCCCAGAGCCCCCAGGGCAAAGGATGTAAGTTATGCCCTTGAGTTATATAAGGTCTTTATAGATAGCGTTGTCTTAGAAACATCAAAAGGGGCTAGTTCAATTTGAAATTGAAAGGGCTAGTTCCCTTTTTAATAGTCGAAAGAGATTGGAGGTTAACTAGCCCCCTCTCATGGCCACCATTTTACCAAACATATCCATTAAAGATTTCAGATAGCCATTTTACTCAACCTAGTTGAAAGTTCTGCTAGTTAGGTTAGGTTTTTCACATATCCCAGGGGTAGGAAGCATGAAATTAGGTGATATAGAATTTGTTTACTCAGGCAGGAAGGATGGGTTACATAGACAGGGAGTAGGGCTCATGATGAATAAGGAAGCTGCTAAGTCTTGTTTAGGCTGGAAAGGTATTAATAATAGAATACTAATGGCTCATTTTATGACTAGAAAGTTCAGGGTATCAGTTATAGTAGTATACGCCCCTGTAGAACCGACTGATGGAGATACTAGTGACTCAGATGAATTTTACTTACAGTTACAGGAGCAAATAGACAAGGTCCCAGGTAGAAATATGATGTTATTACTGGGAGATTTTAACGCCCAGGTTGGTAGAAATAAGGATAGATGGTATCCCAGCTTAGGTAAATTTGGTGTAGGAAAAGAAAACAGTAATGGATACAGACTTTTGCAATTTTGTAGGTATAACAATCTAGTTATAACCAATACGGTGTTTGGTCATAAAATGGCTCATAAGCTAACATGGTATTCACGTGATGGTAAGACAGCAAACCTTATTGATTATGTTATAGTAGACCGAAGACTGGCAGGATCAATACAAGATACTAGGGTATATAGGAGTGCTGTTATTGATGTTAAAAGTAAAGATCACCATCTAGTAGTGTCAAGAGTTAATTTAAAGCTGAAATATCTGAATGGCAATTACCTCCCGGTAAGTTATGATGTTATTAGACTCCAGGATGAGAATTTGAGTGAAACTTTCCAGGAAGAGTTGAATACTAAACTTGAGAGTTTAAAATTTGATAATGTGGAAGGAGGTTCGAATAATTTTAGAAAAATAATTTGTGAAGTTGCTGAAGGTGTATTAGGGAAGAGAGCTAGAACTGCAGCTAAGAATATTAGTGAAAAAGCTTTAGGTTCAATAGAAAGGAGAAAGGACTTGTACAAGAATTATCTGAGTGATAGATCGCAAGAAGACAAAAGAAATGTAAAGAAAGTGGAGAAAGCATTGAAATATGAACTAAGGAGGTTTGAGGTGGAGGCCATAGATAAAATTGCCGAGGATTTAGAAGATGCAGCTAGACGGCATAATAGTAAAATATTGTACTGGCACGTTAACAAATTGAAAGGTAGTAGTCAATCCGGACTTGTCCCAGTTAAAGATAGGAAAGGGGTAGCAATTAGCGATAAGGAAAAAGCTAAAGCGAGATGGGCCGAACATTTTGAGAATTTGCTTAACCGAGATAGAGCTGCAGGAAAAAATATAGAGGAAAATGAAAAAGTTTGTGATACCTTGGATGTGAAGGAGGATTTGTTTTGTGAGGAGGAATTAGCAACAGTACTAAAAGGATTAAAGAATAATAAGGCTCCAGGTGCTGATAGGGTAGTAAATGAGTTTCTTAAATATGGTGGCTCTGAGGTTAGAAATAAGTTATTGAAGATTATGAATATGATTTTTGAAAAAGGGGAAGTACCTAACGATTTTAGGAAAACCTTAATTAAGCCACTTTATAAGAAAGGTGATAAAAGTGAGTGTAGTAATTATCGAAGCACTAGTCTGGTCTCTGTAGGCAGCGAATTGCTTAGTAATATGATACTTTTTAGATGCCGTAGACAAAGTTTTTAGAGAAGAGCAGTGCGGTTTTAGAAAAGGTAGAGACTGTCTTGACCAAATTTTCACTCTTAGGTTAATAATTGAGAAGTGTCTAAGTTTTCAAACACCTTTGGTCCTCAGTTTTATAGATTATGAGCAAGCGTTCGATTCTGCTGATAGAAGTGCTTTAGCAGAGGTTTTATACCTGCGCGGTTTGTCAGACAAACATATTAAAGTTATAAGTTCTATTTACAAAAAAAACATTACAGTAGTATCGGCTGAACATGATATAAGCCGTTGGTTTTGCATCAGATTGAGAAGTATTATTGTCTCTGTTCTATCTTTCTGTTTACGAATTATTTTGATGTACTTTGTCTTAAGGAGCACAGGAAAGGTAATGGGAGACCACAGAATCAAATGGGGAGGAAAAAGTCTCCTGGACTTGGATTATGGTGATGATTTAAGCATCCTAGATGAAAGTGTGAGCAAAATGAATGAAGTTTTAGAGGTTTTGCGAGTTCAGGGTGCTAGTATTGGTTTGAAAAATAATGTTAGGAAGACTAAGTAACTAAGGCTAGGAATAAGTGAAGATGAAAAGGTGACGTTGGGTAATGAAAAGATTGATCAGGTGGGAAGCTTCACTTACCTTGGTAGTATATTATTAGTAAAGATGGTGGGAGCAGTGAAGATGTTAAAAATAGAATAGCCAAGGCTCAGGGTGTTTTTTCACAGTTAAAATAAGTCTGGAAGAATAGGAAGATAAGTCTGCAAACCAAGATTAGAATCTTAGAAGCTACAGTGATGACAGTGGTCAAATATGGCTCTGAAGCATGGACGCTCCGAAAAGCGGATGAAGATTTACTAGATGTTTTTCAGAGAAATTGCTTAAGGATTGTTCTGGGTACCCAGCTGACTGACCGTATTTCAAACAATTGGCTATACGAAAAATGTGGTTCAATACCGCTTTCTAGTTCTATAATGAAAGAAAGGTTGAGGTGGTTAGGGCATGTTGTGCGGATGAAGGATGACAGATTGCCGAAGATTGTTCTTTTCGGCCAACCATCTAGGGCTAAACGGAAAGCACGTCGTCCCCGTCTGGGGTGGGAGGACGCCATAAAGAAAGATTTAAAGGAAATGGGAACTTCATGGACGAGTGTAAAAAGGGAGGCTTTGAATAGATTGGGGTGGAGGAGGAGCGTGCGTAGCTGTGTTGGCCTTAGGCGGCTTGGTGCTGCGATGAGTTGTTAGTAGTTAGTAGTAGTAGTAGTCCTCAATGCAAGGGTTTTAAGTTATGCCCTTGGGGTATTTACGGCTCTTATAGAAAGTGTTGTCGTAGAAACTTCAAAAAGGGATCATTCCATTGGAAATTGAAATGGCTAGTGCCCTTTTAAATAGTCGAGAGTGATTGAAACGCATCTAACAACAATTAAAAGAAAAGTCCTCCAAACACATCCAATCAAAATATTGAGATCGTTATTTTGTTCAACGCAGTTGAAAAGTCTGGAAATAATGTCTTTGAGCAGGACACTCCTCCCAGAGCCTTCAGGGCAAGGGTTGTAGGTTATGCCCTTGGGGCATGTAAGGTTTTTATTGAAAGCTTTATCGTAAAAACTTGAAAAATGGCTCATTCGATCGGAAATTCAAAGGGCTAGTGGCCTTTTGAATAGTCAAAAGTGATTGGAAGGAAACTAAACCCCCGTTCACGCCCACTTTTTTCCCAAACACATTAAATAAATATTTTTAAATAGCAATTTTGTTCAACGTAGTTTAAAGTTTTAAAAATTTGGTTTTTAAGGTGGACCACCCTCCCCCCCCCCAGCCTAAAGGGGTAGGGTTTTAAAATAGGCCCTTGGGGACTATAAGGTTTTTTATAAATTGTTGTAGTATAAGCAAGGGCTCAATAGATTGAATTTTAAATGGCTAGTGCCCTTTTTAATAGTTAAAATGATTGCCAAGTAACTAGCCCCCTCTCACGCTCACCATTTCCCCAAACAGATAAGCTCAAAATTTTGAGATATCCAGTTTTTTCAACGTTTTTGAAAGTTCTGGAAATTATATCTTTGAGGATGACAACCCCCTACAGTCCTCAGGGCAAGGGTTATAATTTTTTCCCTGGGGGCATTTAAAGTTTTTATAGAAAGCGTTGTTGTAGGAACTGCAAAAACGGCTCATTTGATTGGAAATTAAAAGGGCTAGTGCCCTTATTAATAATCAACAGTGATTGGAGGGCAACCAACCCTCCTCTCACACTCGCCATTTGCCAAATACATTCAATCAAAGCTTTGAGATGGCCATTTTGTTCAACGTAGTTGAAAGTTCTGGAAGTTATGCATTTAAGAATGACAAAACCCCCAGAGGCCCCAGGGCAAAGGTTGTAAGTCATGCCCTGGGAACCTATAAGGTTTTTATAGATAGTGTTCTCTTAGAAATTTCAAAAGGGGCTCATTCGATTGGAAATTGAAAGGGCTAAGGCCCTTTCTAATAGTAGAAAGTGATGGGAGGGTAACTAACCCCCTCTCCTAACATTTCCCCAAACACATCCAATCAAAATTTGGAGATAGCCATTTTGTTGAACGTAGTTTACAGTTCTGAAAATTTGGTCTTTAAGGATGACAACTCCCCCCCTTCCACAGCTCTCAGAGCTAAGGTTGTCGATTGGAAATTGAGAGGGCTATTGCCCTTTCAATTTTTTAGGAAGTAAAGGTTGTTTAACTTCAGAAGAGGTTCAGTCTTACTCCCTAAAAAAGACCATGTCAATATAAAACAAACAGAAATTAATCATAAAAACTTTTTGCACAAGATAAGTTTTTCAAAAAACAGTAAAGAACTCCATTAAACCAAAAATGAACTAAAATAGAATCAAATAATTTACCAAGCCTGGGGGCATTTAAAGTTTTTATAGAAAGTGTTGTCGTAGAAACTTCAGAAACGGTTCATTCGATTGGAAATTTAAATGGCCAGTTCCCTTTTTAATAGTCAAAAGTAATTGGATAGCAACTGACACCCCTTTCACGGCCACCATTTCCCCCAACAAATCCAATCAAAATTTTGATATAGCCATTTTGTTCAACGCAATTGAAAGTTCCGGAAATTATATGTTTGAGCAGGAGACTCTCCCTGCAGTCTCCAGGGCAAGGGTTATAAGTTATTCCCTGGGGGCATATATGGTTCTTATGTAAGGAATGCTCATAAAAACTTAAGAGCTGGCTAATTTGATTGACAATTGAAAGCTCTTGTTCAATTTTTAAGCTTCAACCTAAATTATAGGGTAACCAGCTTCCCCCCCCCCTCGAACACTTTTTTCTCAAATGCATCCAATAATAATTTTAAGATCGCTATTTTGTTAACAAGAGTTCAAAGATACAATAACAAATATTCTGGTGTCGACAAAACACCCCAGGGTCCAGGGGCAGACGTTGTAAGTTATGCCCTGATGTAGATATGGGTCTAATGGAAGGGATGCTCGTATCAACTTCAAAGAGGGCTCACTTGTTTGGAGATTCAAAGTTCACTTTTTAAGAGTCAAAAGAGATTGGAGGGCACCTAGCCCCCCTCCATGCCCTTTTTTCCTCAAACCCATCCGTTAGGAACTTTGAGACAACCATTTTATTAAAAATACTTCAAAGACCATATAGCGAAAACTCCGAGGTCGACACAGCCCCCCCCCCCTGGGCCTGAGGGCAGGTGTTGTAAGTTACGCCCTGGGGGAATATATGGTTCTTATTGAAGGGATAATCGTAAAAAAACTTCAGATAAGGCTCATTTTATTGGAAATGGAAAGTTCTAGTTCAGTTTTTTAAATTCAAAAGAGATTAGAAGGACACTCGCCCACCCCCTCACCCCTTTTTCCTCAAATGGAAACCCTACAAAATTTAATATATCAAATAATTTAGAAATTTTTCAAATACAGATAAAAAAAAACATGTGTCGTCACAACCCCCAAGAGCCCTGGGGCCGGCTTATAAATTATGCCCTGGAGCATATATGGTTATTATGAAAGAGATGCTCACATAAACTTCGAAGAGGTCTCATTTGATTTGAAATTTAAACTACAAGCTCAATTTTTAATAGTCAAACGAATTCTGATTGCAGCTTGCCCCCCCCCCCACGACTTTTTTTTCCAAACCCATCTGATGTAAATTTTGAAATCGACATTTTTTTAAAAATATTTAAAATTTCGTATAGGAAAAACTTCGGTGTAAATACGACCCCCCAGCGCCCCGGGGAAGTCTTTCTAAGTTATGCCTTAAGGTCATTTATGGTTCTTATGAAAGGGATGCTTGTATAAACTTCATAGAGGGCTCATTTGATTGGAAATTGAAAGTTCTAGTTCACTTTTGACGAGTCAAGAGAGTTAAGGGCAACAACCCCCCCTCACACCCTTTTTTCCCAAACACATATGCTACAAATTTTGAGATAGCCAGTTTTTTATAAATTGTCAAAAAATTAGATAACAAAAATTCCCCTGGGCCCGTAGGATAGGCATTATAAGTGTTGTCCTGGGGGCGTATATGGTTCTTATGAATGGGTTGCTCGTATAAACTTCAGAAATGGCTCAGTATATTGTAAATTGCAAGTTTTAGTTAAATTTTAAGATTAAAAAGATAACGGAGGGCAACTAGCCCCCCCACCTTCCCACACAGCCTTTTTTCCCAACCGCAACTTAAAAAAATTTTAAAAAATCCCTATAATCAAAAATAGTTCAAAGGTAAGATAATAAAAACTAATTTGTCCACGCAACCCCCCAGGTTCCACCGTCAGGCATTATGACTAATGCTCTAGGCGCATATATAGGTTTTATAGAAGGGATGATTGTATAAGCTTCGGAGAGCTCATTTGATTGGAAATTGAAAGTTCTTGTTCACTTTTTAAGAGTAAAAAGAAATCGGAGGGTGACTAGCCCCCTCCCCAAGCCCTATTTTTCTCAAACCCATCCGATAAGAATTTTGAGAGCTCCATTTATTTCAGAATAGTTCAAAGATCAGATAACAAAAATTCCGGTGTCAATACATCTTCCCAGGGCCAAGGGGGCGGGCATTATAAGCTATATCCTGGGCCTGTAAGTATTTCTTAGGAAAAGGATGCTCTTATAAACTTCAAAGAGGGTTCATTTGAATAGAAACTAAAAGTTGTAGTTCATTTTCGCAGAAAGCAAAAAGATCAGAGGGCAGCGAGCCCCTCCCACCCTCCATGCCTTTGGGTTTATCGGATGAATAAACCCATGCGATAAAAATTTGAGGTGATCATTTTGTTAAAACTCCGGGGTCAACACACCCCCCCAGGGCCCAGGTACAGGCGTTGTAAGTTTTACTCTGGAGATATATAGTCTTCTTATAGAAGAGATGCTCGTATAAACTTCAGAGAGGGCTCATTTGATTGAAAATAGAAAGTTCTAGTTCACTTTTAAAGAGTCAAAAGAGACCGAAGGCTAATTATCCTCCCCCCTCACGCCCTTTTTCTGCAAGCCCATCTGACAAAATTTTGAGATAGCCATTTTGTTAAAAATAGCTCAAACACCAGATTATAAAAGCTGCAACAGTGACAAATACCCATTTTTTCACTTTGATATTGTCACTTTGATACCAGTTTTGGTAATTTAATGAACATTTGATTTTTTTTTAAAGTTTTATTTTGAAATAAGTAATTTTGTAAAACTTGAGACTTTTTTAAATTAAAAACAAACAAAAATTAATAAAAAAAAACATTCCGAAAAATAAATTTTTCAAATAAAAATAAAGGACATTTTAAACTTAAGCTCAGCAGATACAAATACCTGTTAAAATTCAAACCCAACACGACCAGAAAGTACGATTAAAGAATAAATTAATAAATAGATCTTAAAACGCGTGAAACTAAAATTAAATATGCAAATCTAGTTTAAAACGAACAAAAATTACTACAAACAAGAGTTTGGGAATCACCTCGCTCTCACTGTAAAAGTCTAAACCTACTGCATCATTGGCGCTTTACTGAAAACTATATGCGTCTTCAACAGTCTTGGAAGCTATAAGCAATATCAAATTAAATATTTGATGTATAATGATATTAATTGTTGAAAGATCCATCAGTTCAAGAATTTATTTCACTGTAATTTATTTTCATTTTCAATGCTGTAAGAACTGGAAAATAAAATTTTTGTAATATAATTAGTTTTCAGTGAGGCGCCAATGACGCAGTAGGCTTTTGGTTCTTATTTATAGTTAAGGAAGGAGGCAGTATCCAAACACTTGTTTATAGTGAAACTATATTCGTCTTGACCAAGTTTAAAAGAAGATAAAAAATTAAAATGAATATCTGATGTATAATGATATTAATTGCTGAAATCTCAACAGTTCAAAATTTTACTATAATTTAATTTTTTTATTTTCAATGTTAAGAACAAAAGAAAATATTTGTAATAAAACTGGTTTTCAGTAAAGCGTCAATGACTCAGAAGGTTTTAGACTTTTATAGTGAGAGAAGGAGGAAATGCCCAAACTCTTGTTTGTAGTGATTTTTGTTCGTTTTAAGCTTGATTTGCATTTTAAATTTAAGTTTCAATCGTTTAAAGATTTATTTATTAATTTACATTAATATCTATTGTATTATTTTTTTCATTGATTGTTTATTTAATTTCTGTTCTTTTCAAGTTTAATTTATACTTCAATAAGAAAATACTTTTTTTTAAAGCTTGATTTTCATATTCAATCGAAGCATTACTCGCTTTAAGATCTATTTCTTCATTTATATTATTACTTGTTGTATGTTTTTTGTTACGATTGTTTATTTAATTTCTGTTCGTTTTGGGTTTCATTTATTCTTTAATAGTTGTTTCTGGTCGTTTTGCGTTTTAATTTTAACAGGTATTTTTATATGCTGAGCTTAATTTTAAAATGGTCTTTACTTTTATTTTAAAAACTTATTTTTCGGATAGTTTTTTTTTAATTAATCATAGTAAATGGACTTTTTAAACAAAGCATAATTTATTTTAGCCAAAAAAGGTATTTGATGAGGTTTAGTGCGGTGGGGGAATAAATCCTAGGGAAGAATACCTCAACTGCCTGTCTCCCCAGTTGACACTCTTGCGGGCTGCTCACTTTAAAAAATCATATATACCCTACGGTGTATGTCATGTGCACCGAAGCATATGAGACACAGCAAAGTGCATTATAGTATATGCGTGTCGCAATCCCGGGTGACGGGGGCCGTGTGGGGGGAGGGGGAATACACGATGTAATAACTATCCACTTTAAAAAATTACGCATAAAAATTAGCGGATGCCATGCGTGACAGATGTATGCCCCGCGTGAAGCAAGGATACACGTCTTAGCAGAAGTATGCTAATTGTGGAGGGCCCAATGCGTCACAATATAAGTGACGTACCCCATCAGAGGGAAATCCCTCGATTCTGATTCGTTAAGAACTTATATTCTGTTTCTACGAATAACTATTTGAAAATGGACCCGATCATGTATAAAAAGCTATACGTCTTGACATTAACAAAATCTTATCCATTAAATTGTCTGGTCCCATTACAAATTTATGGGTATATCTCATAGTTCTAGGCCCAGCATGTCCTTTCCTTCAATTTTTTTTTAGAAAGGATGGAGAGCTAAGCCGAAACAGGACATCTACGCTCCGGCAGACCGTTTCTCATTATATTCTGCCAAGAGTTTAGGCTTTTTCTTTTCCACTTCTGGTAAATAATAAGGAGAGATACATCCCTGGCGTTTGCATCCTTTAACAGGGAGAATAATGAAGTTTCTATATTGGAGAATTGAGGTATTTTTTTGTCCAGGTATAAACTTCTGATCAGTTACACCAACCTTAACCCCCTCCCTCTGACAAGGTTGCCAAGCATGGGCCTTTTATTGCAACTAAATGGGTGTTCATCAATATGGTAAATATTCTAACGTTTAGCCTAAGGTGGGAAAATACTCGCAAAATTCACGGGCGGTTATGTGGGGGGCAGGCCCCCCCCCATCCCAGATGTTTATTGCACCCGATTTCCCTGTGGTTGCCTTTTTGCACTTTTTTTTAGAATTAATTTTTCATTTCGGTTAATATTTCGCACCTTTGTCCCATTCCCCCCCCCCCAAGATTTTGCTTCTTGGTGTCCTTGTCAAATTGGGCCTCTCCCAATATTTTGCTCTAGATCCATCCCTGCCAACATTGATTTTTTTTTAACGCCATAGAATGAATTCCTATCAAACAAAGTTATTCTACTAAGATCCTATCCACATGAGACACGAGAACTAAAGATACCCGAAAAATTAATGAGATTATTATTAAAAATTCTAAATGGTTGTCCAAAGACCCTAGGATGCAGCGATGTTGATATGAAATGTCTCAGACTCTCACCCCTTCTCTCATCTCAGTGACGAGAGGGGTTCCAGTTTCTAGCAGGGCATCTTATAAGAATTCTGAGTGACAGAAACGTGAATTGTGAGTGACACAGATTACGTCTATCAGGTATCATAAATGGTCGTATATTTATGTACGGTATATTTATGTAGCATAAATAGCTACTAAGACATGTGAGTGACACAAATTATGTCTATCGTGTACCATAAATGGTCGTACATTTATGCACATTTATGTACGGTACATTTATGGAGCATAAATAGCCTACAAGAATTGTGAGTGACACAACTAACGGCAGTAGAAGGCTATCTTATACTCCCAGGACTCACCCGTGCTGCCACCTACAACTTTTTTGAACACCAAATATGGGCATAGCCTCCCACGCGACACACGTGGTTTATGGTTTTGTCAGTGAGAATTTAAAAACAGGAATTTTGTCACATTTATGTCTGTTTTCTTGGATGGTTATGTGTGTTGGTCGATTTATTTGATGTTTTTCATGGATGGTTATGGATTATTTATGGTTTTTGTCAGTGAGAATGAAAAAAAATTATTTTTCTCACTTGGAAAAAAAGGAATTTTCTCACTTTTATGTCTGTTTTTTTGGATGATCATGTGTGTTGGTCGATTTATTTGATGTTTTTCATGGATGGTTATGGATGATTTATGGTTTTTGTCAGTGAGAATTTGAATAACAGGAACTTTCTCACATTTATGTCTGTTTTTATGGTATTTGTCAGTGAGAATGGAAAAACAGGAACTTTCTCACTTTAATGGATTATTGAGTCTAATGGGAGCAGGTCAATGACACTTCCTTCATGTTGTTGCTCTCAGCGAATGTTATGAGCTTTCAGGAATTTGGAACACCTGTGCTGCCGACCTCAATTCCCCTATCGTGAATCAATAATTCCCCTTAGAAACAACAAATTAATTCCCCTTTCTTGACAGATCAATCAACCAATGACATCATCTGTCAGACTTTAAAATTTTCGCCTAGAAACGATTCTCCAGGAATAGATCCAAGTCATTAATATCTTTGCCTCGGAAACAACTCTACTGGTCGAACTCCAAAAGATATTAATAACCAAACGCCATGGAAACAATTCTCCAAGAAACATCTTAGCGATGAATTGTTTTAGCGCGGGAATCAGGTTTCTTAGTAATTTGAACTGTTTCAGCGTAGAGATTCCAAAAACAAAAGGAACACGCTGAAATTATGTTTAGGGATTATTTGGGCGAAACCGTTTTAGACAGGTTATGGAATTATTTCGGCGAAACAGTTAGAGACATTTTAAAAGATGATTTAAAAGATGATTTTAAAAGAGGATTTGTGGGTGAAACTCTGTGATCGTTATAACACACAAGATCCATATGAACAGTGTTGTGAGATCCCCTACCACAACCCCAAAGGTTTACGATCCCCCCACCCCAACCCCGAAGGTAGCCACCAGTCCTCAAAGGTTCTCCGGATTCCCAAAGGGCCCCCGGTGCCCAAAAGGCTCCTGAGCCTCCATTTTAATACTTTTTTAAGGCTTTATTATATCTTTTCAGAACAAATTATTATTTTAGGGAATTATTTCGGCAAAACAGTTAGAGACATTTTAAAAGATGATTTAAAAGATGATTTTAGAAGAGAATTTAAGAGTGAAACTCTGTGGTCGTTATAATACACAAGTTGTATTTTAACAGTGTCGTGAGGTCCCCTACCCCAACCCCAAAGGATTCCGATCCCCCTACCCTAACCCCAAAGGGTTCCAATCCCCCTACCCCAACCCCGAAGGAAGCCCCCGGTACTCAAAGGTCCCCCAAGCTCCCAAAGGGCTCCCGGATCCCCAAACGCCCTCCCCGGGCCCCCAAAGGCCCTCCCCTGGTCCTCAAAGGTCCCCCAGGCTCCCAAAGGGCCCTGGGACCCCCAAAGTCCCTCCCCGGGCCCCAAAAGGCCCTCTCCCAGCCCCCAAAGGTCCCCCAGGCTCCCAAAGGACCACCCAGCCCTAAAGGGCCCCCCCCAGAGCCCTAAAGGACTCCCAGCACCGCAAGGGACCCTGAGCCCCCATTTTTTAATACTTCTTATGGCTTTATTATATCTTTTCAGAACAAGTTTGTTTCTAAGTGACTGTCCTAAACCCATTTTACAAATTGAAGTACCCATCCTTTTCACCCACAACTTTACTATACTGATTTTTGAATGCTCCAACACCAAGCAATACTTTTCAAAGCCATTTCAGAACAAGTTCTTTTCTTAATGTCCCTCCTAAACCCATTTTACAAGTTAAAGTACCCATCCTTTACACCCACAACTTTACTATACTGATTTTGAATGCTCCAACATCAAGCAATACTTTTCAAAAGGCATTTCAGAACAAGTTCTTTTCTTAATGTCCCTCCTAAACCCATTTTACAAGTTTAAGTACTCATACTTTTCACCCACAACTTTACTTTACAGCTTTTTGAATGCCCCAACAGCAAGAGATACTTTTCAAAAGGTATTTCAGAACGAGGTATTTTCTTAATGTCCCTTCTAAACCTATTTTCCAACTTGAAGTACTTATCTTTTTCCTCACGTCTTTACTTTCCGACTTTTTGCATACCACAACACCAAGCAATACTTTTCAAATGGCATTTCAGAACCAGTTCCTCTCTTAATGTCCCTCATAAACCCATTTTACAAGTTGAAGTACCCATCCTCCTCACCCACAACTTTACTTTACAGCTTTTTGAATACCCAACTCCAAGCAATACTTTTCAAAAGGCATTTCAGAACAAGTTATTTTCTTAATGTCCCTTCTAAACCTATTTTCCAACTTGAAGTTCCCATCCTTCTCACCCACAACTTTACTTTACGACTCTTTTACAAACCCAAACATCAAGCAATACTTTCCAAAAGGCTTTACTATATCTTTTCAGTACAAGTTCTTTTCTTAATAACCTTCTTAAACCAATTTTACAAATTCTAAATTTTTTTTAGTAGAAGAAAAAGCTATATCATAGTTGCGAATATTTTCTCGGAAGATAAGCAGTTCTATTTCAATTTTAAATTTTATCAATGAAGTTAAGAAAAGTTAAAGTTCTCTTCTGAATTTTCTCAATGAAAAAGAAATTAGTTATTAATCAATTCAATTTTTTCCAAATAATATAAAAATTTTTCACTTCGGATCAAATTTTTCTCAAAGAGATGAAAAAATTTTAAATACTGTTCCTAATTTTTCACGGAAGATAGAAAAGTTCAAGTTCTCTTCTGAAATTTACCAAAGAACACACTCCAATTGTAATTTCTCCAGAGAAAATAAAAATCTTCCACTTCAGTTTTAAGTTCACCAAAGACATAAAGAAATTTAAATTTCTATTCTAAATTTTTCCGTAGTAGATAGAAAAAGCTATAGCATACTTGTGAATATTTTCCCAGAAAATAAAAAGTTCTACTTCAATTTCTGATTTTCTCAACGAAGTGAAGAAAAGATTATGTTATATTTGTAATTTTTTCAGTTGAAAAGAAATTAGTTATTGATCGTTTCCATTTTTACAAATAATATATATATTTTCAAACTTCAAAATTAGCACACACAAAAAATTAAACACACACACACACACACACAAACTTACACACACAAAAAAAAGAACAAAAAAACACAAAAAAAAAAAAACAAAAACAAAAACAAAAACAAACACACACACACACAAACAAACACACACACACACACACACACACAAAAACTTACACAGACACAAAAACTAACACACACACAAAAAAAAACACACACACACAAAAACCTACACACACACACAAAAAAATAATACAAAAAACTTACACACACACAAAAACTTACACACACAAAAACTTACACGCAAAAAAAAAATCTTACACACACACACACAAAAATTTACGTACACACAGAAAATTTCTCGTACACACACAAAAACTTACACAGACACAAAAACTTAGACACAAACAAACAAAAACAAATACATTAAAAATTACACAAACACAAAAAATTAAACACAAAAAAAAAATTACAAACACACAAAAAATAAAACACAGACAAAAACTTAAAAACACAAAAAAAATAACCCACACACACAAACACATACACACACACAAAAACTTACCCACACACACAAAAACATACACCAAAAAAGAAAAAAAACAAAAACTTACACACAAACAAAAACTGTAAATCACACAAAAAATTACACACAGAAAAAAATTTACACACACACACAATTAGACAAAAAATTACGATATTTATGTACAGTTTTAACTAACTACGGCTAAGTATCTTAAAAGGCGAGATATTTTTCTTGCGAGAACACAAAAAATCCTTAAGCGGTATTAATGAAAATGATGATACATCAACCGAAAACCATCAACGTGAACTCCGATTAACCATCACCAAAGTTTCACAATGCCGTCAGTGTGTCAACGCTCCTCGGAAAATAGGGGGGTAATGGTCAACTGCGAATATATTTAGCCTACAGAAAAAAATTGCTCATTTTTCCTTTAGTAGCCACTCAATTAGACTAAAAATTATTATATTTATGCACAGTTTCAACTAACTACGGCTAAGTATGTTAAAGGCGAGCAATTTTATTGAGAGAACAAAAAAATCATAACACACAAACACATAAAAAAAAAAAAACACAAAAACTTAAACAAAAACAAAATCTAACTAACACAAACAACTATACACACACACAAAAACTTACCCACACACACAAACACTTACACACAAACACAAACTTACCCATAGACGCAAAAACTCACACGCACACACAAAGAACTTACATACACAAAAACTTACACACACACAAAAACTTACACACAAAAAAAAAATTACACATACACAAGAACTTACACACACACGCACAATTAGACTAAAAATTACGATATTTATGCACAGTTTCAACTAACTACGGCTAAGTATCTTAAAAGGCGAGACATTTTCTTGCGAGAACACAAAAAATCATTAAGTGGTATTAATGAAAATGATGATAATCAACTAAAAACCGTCAACGAGAACACCGATTAACCACCACGAAAGTGTCACAGTACCGTCTGTATGTCAACACCCCTCGGAAAATAAGGGGTAAAGGTCAACTGCGAAAATATTTAGCCTAAGAAACTAAAATAAGACATTACAACCCTTCTCTAATAACTAGTGAAAACCTAGAACTCAAACTCAGATGAACTACTGTTCGCTATTTATTACAGTTCAACTACTGTTGCAACATGATCACATGATAATCATTTCTAATTCTCACAATCCCTTTCATACTTCATTGAAAAATAATAAACTCAACCTTGGAGAAATTTGATATTGACCACTAAATTAAACAAATGACAGAATTAACTTCTTAGATTCAAAATGTGCGTAGAGAAAAAAAATCAAATATAATAGTCGTTTAAAATCTCCCCCCCCACCCAAACTCACAAATTTCTGGGGGAGATAGGGTAGTTTAGATTATGTTAGGTTAGGTTAATTTAGGTTAGACTAGGTTAGCCTACGTACGCGCGCGTACGTAGGCTAAGCTAGTCTAACCTAAATTAACCTAACCTAACATAATCTAACCTAACCTAACATAACCGAACCTAACCTAACCATACACCTCACTTTTTGCCTGTCTCTCACCTAATCTAATCTAACCTAAGTGATGCGTACGTGGGTAAATATTTAAATATGATGAAAATACGTTCCTAGAAATTTTTGAGTTTGGAGGGGGGGATTTGAAATCCTCTGGAAAAGTTGAGTTGGGGGGGGGATTTCAATAGCGAGGGTAGAGGCGGGGCGCAGCCCCACACCTAAGAACTTTTCTTTCTAGTCTTGCATATCAAAGTTAGAAACCATAGTTTTCACGCCCCCTCCTGTGAATTGGGTGCTAGCCACTTTAATTACCAATCAAATGAGCCCTTTTCAAAGTTTCTGTGATGATTCCTTCTGTGAGTAATTAGATAATATAAAAATGATACATCCAGGATATTCTTAAAACTTGATTCCCCCCTCCCCTCGCGTCATTTAAATTGGAATAGCTCTGATTTTGAGATATATTTCAAAATATCTTTTATCAACTCTTCTTCCTTTTTATTTCTAATTAAACAATAAGTGCTAAATCACATAATTGATCAATCTTTGATTGTCACACAGAAAGTCTCACTCATATCAACGCTTTCCTATGTCCAGAACAAAATCGAGCGTAAAAACTAATTAATATACAATGAGGATGTCTTGTTTGACGCAATAAGACTCAATGATATAAGAAGTTTTGTTTTGAATCCTTTCTCTGTTAGTGATAAGTGACAATTTCAGTGAGTGTTAAGTGATATATAGAAAGGTAATTATTGTTCTAAGATCATCAGTTTGCATGATTTTGTAAATAAATAACCGTTAGGTTAGTTTAATTCAGGATTTTGAAAGGTTTAAAAGTCAGTATAGGCTGAAATATAGAACATGATAGAAAATAATGGAAGGTTCTTCAAATGTATACCCTCCGACGTTTGATGTAAGTTCAATAATATGTCTCTCCAGTTTGTTTTCCATCCAGAAATATTTAAAATAAGATTAACTAGGCTCAATGATTATAATTAATACATTTCAATTAGGGAGGTTAAAGATTGGCAAAAAAAAAGGAATTGTCAGTGAAAAAAACTCACAAATTAGCTCTTTACATGAGTTTTCTATGTGTTTGATAAGTAAAATATACAAACTACAAATAAAATATGCCCTCCCCCCCTATTTAAAAATATCTTTTATCAATTTTTCTTCCTTTTTCTTTATGATTAAACAAGAAATGTGAAATCAAAGAGTTGATCAATATTTGATTGTTTTAAATAAATTCTCACTCCCATCGACGCTTTCCTATGTCCAGAACAAAATCGAGCGTAACAAGTAATTAATCTGCATTGAAGATGTCTCGTTTGACGCAATTAGACTATGTGATGTAAGAAGTATTGTTTTGAATCCTTTCTCCGTGAGTGATAAGTGGCAATTTCAGTGAGTGTTAAGTGATATATAGAAAGGTAATTATTGTTCTAAAATAATCAGTTTGCACGATTTCGTAAATAAATAACCGTTAGTTTAGTATATTTCAGGGTTTTGAAAGGTTTAAAAGTCAGTATAGACTGAAATATAGAACAAGATAGAAAATAATGGAAGGTTCTTCAAATGTATGCCCTCCAACGTTTGATCTAAGTTCAAATAATATGTCTTTTCAGTGTGTTTTCCATCCAAAAATATGTAAAATATGATGAACTATGTTCCTTGATTATAATTCATATCTTTCAATTAGGGAGGTTAAGGCTTGGCAAAAAAAAAGGAATTGTCAGTGAAAAACTCACAAATTTTGCTCTTGACATGGATTTTCGATGCGTTTTCTAAAGTAAATTTACAAACTCCAATTAAAATATGCCCCCCCCTGAAATTTTTGAGCTTGAGGGGGGGGAGATTTCAAATTGATATTATATCTACTTCTTTTTGTGTTTACTTTTTTCTTTAAAATGTAAGTTAAGACCGTCTGTGTCTGTGGTAGCTAGTAAGTCCACACAGATTTTACTTTTTATTCCCATTGCAAATATTTAAAATGAATTAGTTTTATAGTTTCACATCAGCAGTTAGCTGTACGAGAAAGTTTCTGAAGGAAAAGACCACCGGTCCTACAAATTACATACCATAAACAAGTTTATTATGCTTGAAAAGTCTTAGGATTAGAAAGAATGTTGGCTGTTCGAAGTGAACAGGTACTTAAATCAAGTTAAACTGATACTTGAGGGTCTATTCAATCGTATATTTTTGGCATGATTTTAAAAAATGTTAAAAAATAAAATTAAAAATATGTTCTCTGATGTAATTAAGACCAAAAAATAAACCTTCTCGCTCTTTGCGAATAATTTTTACTTTTATTCCCATTCAAATGCGAACGACTCCTCACTCCTGAAAAGGTATGATCGTTCACTTAGAATAAAACCTTGAAAATACATTCCCCCAGAAATTTTTGAGTTTGGGTGGGGGGGGAGATTTTAAACGACTATTATATTTGCTTTTTTTCTGTACGCACTTTTTAAATCTAAAAATTGAATTCTTTAAATTGTTTAATTTAGTGTTCAATATCAAAATTCTCCAAGTCTGAGTTGATTATGTTTGAAGTATGTTTGCAAAGGATTGTTAAAATTAGAAATTATAATCAAGTTATCATGTTGCAACGGTAGTTGCAATGTAGTAAATAGCGAACAGTAGTTCATCTGCGTTTGAGTTCTTGGTTTTCACTAGTTATTAGCGAAGGGTTGTAATGTCATATTCTAGTTTCTTAGGCTAAATATCTTCGCAATTGACCTTTACCCCTTATTTTCCGAGGGGTGTTGACACACTGACGGCACTGTGACACTTTGGTGATGGTTAATCAGTGTTCTCGTTGACGGTTTTCGGTTGATTATCATCATTTTCATTCATACCACTTAATGATTTTTTGTGTTCTCGCAAGAAAATACCTCGCCTTTTAAGATACTTAGCCGTAGTTAGTTGAAACTGTGCAAAAATATCGTAATTTTTTGTCTAATTGTGTGTTTGTCTGTAATTTTGCGTGTGTGTGTAATTCTTTGTGTGTGTAAGTTTTTATGTGTGTGTAAGTTTTTGTGTGTGTTAGTTTTTTTTTTGTGTGTGTGGGTGAGTTTTTTTGTGTGTGGGTAAGTTTTTGTGTGTGTGTAAGTTTTTGTGTGTGTGTGTTATTTTTTGTGTGTGTGTATATTTTTGTGTTTGGTTCAGTTTTTGTTTGTTTGTTTTTTTTTTCGTGTTTGTGTGTAAGTTTTTTTGTGTGTGTATTCTTATTTTTGTGTTCTTGCAATAAAATGGCTCTCCTTTAACATACTTAGACTTAGTCAATTAAAACTGTGACTAAATATCATAAGTTTTATTCTAATTGAGTGGCTACTAAAGGAACAATGAGCAATTTTTTTCTGTAGGCTAAATATCTTCGCAGTTGACCATTACCCCCCTATTTTCCGAGGGGCGTTGACACACTGACGGCATTGTGACACTTTGGTGATTGTTAATTGGAGTTCACGTGAATGTTTTTTGGTTAATGTATCATCATTTTCATTTATACCGTTTATGGATTTTTTGTGTTTTCGCAAGAAAAATACCTCGCCTTTTAAGATACTTAGTCGTAGTTAGTTGAAGCTATTCATAAATATAGTAATTTTTAGTCTAATTGTGTGTGTATGTTTGAGTTTTATTTTTTTTTTAAGATTTTTTTTTTGTTTTATTTTTTTTGTGTGTTTAATTTTTTTTTTTTTTTTGTTTTGTTTGTGTGTGTGTGTAAGTTTTTGTGTGTGTTGGTAAGTTTTTTTGTTTTTGTTAGTTTTCGTGTGTGTGTGTATTTTTTTGTGTGTGTTTAAGTTTTTGTGTGTGTTTAATTTTTTTTGTGTGTTTAAGTTTTTATTTTTTTGTAAGTTTTTTTGTGTGTTTATCTTTTTGTGTGTGTGTAAGTTTTTGTGTGTGTAAATTTTTGTGTGTGTGTGTGTAAGTTTTTTTTTTGCGTGTAAGTTTTTGTGTGTGTAAGTTTTTGTGTGTGTGTAAGTTTTTATGTAAGTTTTTTGTGTGTGTGTGTGTAAGTTTTTGTGTGTGTGTGTGTAAGTTTTTGTTTGTGTGTGTAAGTGTTTGTGTGTGTAAGTTTTTGTGTGTGTGTGTGTGTGTGTGTGTGTGTGTGTGTGTGTGTGTGTGTGTAAGTTTTTGTGTGTGTGTGTGTGTGTAAGTTTTTGTGTGTTTGTGTGTGTGTGTTTAAGTTTTTGTGTGTGCCCATTTTGAAGTTGGAAAATATTTATATTATTTGGAAAAATAGAAATGATCAATAACTAATTTCTTTTTCATTGAAAAAATTCAGAATAGAAGTTGATCTTTTCTTCACTTCGTTGAGAAAATGAAAAATTGAAGTAGATCTTTTTATCTTCTGGGAAAATATTCACAAGTATGCTATAGCTTTTTCTATCTACTACGGAAAAATTTAGAATAGAAATTTAAATTTCTTTATGTCTTTGGTGAACTTAAAAATGAAGTGGAAGATTTTTATTTTCTCTGGAGAAATTATAATTGTAGTGTGTTCTTTGCTAAAATTCAGAAGAGAACTTGAACTTTTCTATCTTCCGTGAAACATTAGGAACAGTATTTAAAATTTTTTCATCTCTTTGAGAAAAATTTTATCCGAAATAAAAATTTTTTACATTATTCGGAAAAAATAGAATTGATTAATAACTAATTTCTTTTTTATTGAGAAAATTCAGAAGAGAACTTTAACTTTTCTTCACTTAATTGAGAAAATTTAAAATTGAAATAGAACTGCTTATCTTCCGGGAAAATATTCGCAACTATGATATAGCTTTTTCTTTTACTAAGGAAAAATTTAGAATTTGTAAAATTGGTTTAAGAAGGTTATTAAGAAAAGAACTTGTACTGAAAAGATATAATAAAGCCTTTTGGAAAGTATTGCTTGATGTTTGGGTGTGTAAAAGAGTCGTAAAGTAAAGTTTTGGGTGAGAAGAATGGGTAATTCAAGTTAGAAAATAGGTTTAGAAGGGACATTAAGAAAATAACTTGTTCTGAAATGCCTTTTGAAAAGTATTGCTTGGAGTTGGGGCATTCAAAAAGCTGTAAAGTAAAGTTGTGGGTGAGGAGGATGGGTACTTCAACTTGTAAAATGGGTTTATGAGGGACATTAAGAGAGGAACTGGTTCTGAAATACCAATTGAAAAGTATTGCTTGGTGTTGTGGTATGCAAAAAGTCGGAAAGTAAAGACGTGAGGAAAAAGATAAGTACTTCAAGTTGGAAAATAGGTTTAGAAGGGACATTAAGAAAATAACTCGTTCTGAAATGCCTTTTGAAAAGTATTGCTTGCTGTTGGGGCATTCAAAAAGCTGTAAAGTAAAGTTGTGGGTGAAAAGTATGGGTACTTAAACTTGTAAAATGGGTTTAGGAGGGACATTAAGAAAAGAACTTGTTCTGAAATGCCTTTTGAAAAGTATTGCTTGATGTTGGAGCATTCAAAATCAGTATAGTAAAGTTGTGGGTGTAAAGGATGGGTACTTTAACTTGTTAAATGGGTTTAGGAGGGACATTAAGAAAAGAACTTGTTCTGAAATGGCTTTGAAAAGTATTGCTTGGTGTTGGAGCATTCAAAAATCAGTATAGTAAAGTTGTGGGTGAAAAGGATGGGTACTTCAATTTGTAAAATGGGTTTAGGACAGTCACTAAGAAACAAACTTGTTCTGAAAAGATATAATAAAGCCATAAAAAGTATTAAAAAATGGGGGCTCAGGGGCCTTTGGGGTGCTGGGAGTCCTTTAGGGGTCTGGGGGGGGCCCTTTAGGGCTGGGTGGTCCTTTGGGAGCCTGGGGGACCTTTGGGGGCTGGGGGAGGGCCTTTGGGGGCCCGGGGAGGGACTTTGGGGGTCCGGGGGCCCTTTGGGAGCCTGGGGAGCCTTTGAGGACCAGGGAGGGCCTTTGGGGGCCCGGGGAGGGCGTTTGGGGATCCGGGGGCCCTTTGGGAGCTTGGGGGACCTTTGAGTACTGGGGGCTTCCTTCGGGGTTGGGGTAGAGGGATTGGAACCCTTGGGGGCTGGGGTAGGGGGAGCGAAATCCTTTGGGGTTGGGGTAGGGGACCTCACGACACTGTTAAAATACAACTTGTGTATTATAACGACCACAGAGTTTCACCCTTAAATTCTCTTCTAAAATCATCTTTTAAATCATCTTTTAAAATATCTCTAACTGTTTAGCCGAAATAATTCCATAAAATAATAATTTGTTCTGAAAAGATATAATAAAGCCTTAAAAAAGTATTAAAATTGAGGCTCAGGAGCCTTTGGAGTACCGGGGGCCCTTTGGTAATCCGGAGACCGTGTGAGGACTGGTGTCTACCTGGGGGGTTGGGGGGGGGGTATCGGAACCCTTTGGGGTTGTGGTAGGGGATCTCACAACACTGTTCAAATGGAACTTGTGTGTTATAACGACCACAGAGTTTCACCCTCAAATCCTCTTCTAAAATCATCTTTTAAATCATCTTATAAAATGTCTCTAACTGTTTCGCCGAAATAATTCCATAACCTGTCTAAAACGGTTTCGCCCAAATAATCCCTAAACGTAATTTCAGCGTGTTCCTTTTGTTTTTGGCATCTCTGCGCTGACGCATTTCAAATTACTAAGAGACCTGATTCCCGCGCTAAAACAATTCATCACTAAGATGTTTCTTGGAGAATTGTTTCCATGGCGTTTGGTTATTAATATCTTTTGGAGTTCGACCAGTAGAGTTGTTTCCGAGGCAAAGACATTAATGACTTGGATCTATTCCTGGAGAATCGTTTCTAGGCGAAAATTTTAAAGTCTGACAGATGATGTCATTGGTTGATTGATCTGTCAAGAAAGGGGAATTAATTTGTTGTTTCTAAGGGGAATTATTGATTCACGATAGGGGAATTGAGGTCGACAGCACAGGTGTTACAAATTTCTGGAAACTCATAACATTTGCTGAGAGCAGCAACACGAACGAAGTTTCTTTGACCTGCCCCTATTAGACTCAATAATCCATTAAAGTGAGAAAGTTCCTGTTTTTCCATTCTCACTGACAAAAACCATAAAAACAGACATAAATGTGAGAAAGTTCCTGTTATTCAAATTCTCAGTGACAAAAACTATAAATCATCCTTAACCATCCATGAGAAATATCAAATAAATCGACCAACACACATAATCATCCGTAAAAACAGACATAAATGTGAGAAAATTCCTGTTTTTCAAGTGATAAAAATACTTTTTTTTCATTCTCACTGACAAAAACCATAAATCATCCATAACCATCCATGAAAAACATCAAATAAATCGACCAACACACATAACCATCCAAGAAAACAGACATAAATGTGACAAAATTCCTGTTTTTCAAATTCTCACTGACAAAAACCATAAACCACGTGGTTCGCGTGGGAGGCTATGCCCATATTTGGTGTTCAAAAAAGTTGTAGGTGGCAGCAGGGGTGAGTCCTGGGAGTATAAGATAGCTTTCTACTTACGTCTATATTGTAGGCTACCATAAATGGTTGTACATTTATGTAACATAAATGGCTTATAAGAATTATGAGTGACACAGATTAGGTATATCATGTACCATAAATGGTCGAACATCTATGTATTGTATATTTATATACCGCATATGGCTTATAAGAATTGTTAGTGAAACAGATTCTGTCTGTCGTGTACCATAACTGGCTTATAAGAATTGTGAGTGACACAGATTATGTCTATCATGTACCATTAATGGTCTTCTAGGAATATCAGCTAGCCACACTCGCAAAAATTAATTTTACGAAGCATTTTTTTTCATTAGGGGGGGGGAGGATGAACTTAAGAAAACAAAGATAATGAAATGCAATAAATAACTGGAAAAATCATAAGTTAATATTTCAGGAAGAGAGCTCTGGCACATACGGTCCCAATCCGGTCTATGTGTCTAGAGTTTTTTTTTCTTTCGGGGAGGGTGAAGGGCTATGTAGTAAAGATGTATACATTGAAGTTTCTTTCAATGCACAAGAAATAAATTACATTTTTTATAAAATTTAGAAAAAAAGCCATTACTAGACAAACAGACTAGACTAGACAGACAGGAATTTTAAATGCCCGTAGGCTACACAGGGGTGGATCTAGAGAACCATCTGGGGGGCGGCCCCACTGAACACCCTCTTGCCGGGGGCCGGGGCAATGGGACAAAGGTTTAAATAATTGATCAAAGTGAAAAATTTAGTGTAAAAAAGGAGTAAAAAAACCAGGACTGAGGGTGCCAGAAAAAATCTTGGGGGGCCTGCCCAGCTAGAGTCACCCCTAGGCTACTAAAATATAGTTTTTCATTTGCATTGTTTGTCAATTTTCCCACCAATATATAGTCAAACTATGTCTTTTCAAAGTGCCCCTATACCGGAACAGGACTACCCGATTCTCGCACCTTTGGACAAATAAATATGACGGAAATAACACTGTAATAAACATGCACGAATGAGCCTCAAAGCAGGTTTTATCAATAAATTAAACTATGTAAATTTTTTTATGTTGCCTTACCTGGAATACTAAACAAAATTTATGTTGAATATTGAGCAATTTATTCCTTCGACTATAGAAGTGGCCAATGTTACTTATAAAATTGGGATTTTTTCGATTGATGAAACATCCTAAATACCAATATGAAATAATGCTTGTAGTTCATTTTTTTTTATTTTGGGCCCAATCATCATTCTTATTGTTGAAAGGAATTAAAATAAATATGAACATTTCAAAATGACAAGTCTTCCATGTCCTTTTAAACATTATCAATAATAATATTGTAAATATTTTACAATATATTATTAAATACTCTATAAATACTTTATAAATATTTTAAATATTTATAAATATTTTTCGTAAATAATATTGTAACTGTAAATATTGTAAATATTTACAGTTCGTGTAAATACTCAGTTCGAATATTTACAGTTCGTGTAAATATTCAGTTCGTGTAAATATTGGGCAAATTTATGGGGAAATATTCATTTCGAATATTTACAGTTCGTGTAAATATTGGGAAAAGAAATTTATGGTTATTTCGAAAAAAATCCCGGAACCCTTTGAAAATGGGGTCAGATCAAAATGAAAAGCGTACCAATGGAATCAGCATAATTGGAAACCATATTCAGGGAAATTACAGTCCCCAACCAAGAAAAACAAGAAAAATCACTTTTTTGTAGGGGTAGCAATTATCTGTCTCCTTTTTTTTCCAGGGCTAACGGATTACCAGAACATCAGATAGAGACTTAATGGCTGATTAGAAATCCGTTCCTCACATCTATGTGCTTTTCATAAATTCCACTATCTGCAAGTGCCTTATGGCACAAAAATGGCACATTTTGTGCCATTTCACAAGGGGTGGGGCTAGAGGGCTACAAAAACATCGTATACAGTTGTTTAATAGCTCAAATTAAAGATAGTTCTCATATCTACATTTTATTTATAAATTCTATCACCTGCAGCTGCCAAAGGGCACTAAAAATGGCACTATTCATGCCATGTCTTAAGTGGGAAAGCTAGGGGCTAGTGGACTGCCAGAACTTCTTAGACAGATATTTAATGGCTGATTTGAAAGCTATTGCTCATATCTACGTGATTTAAATCAGTTTTGCCATTCGTAGCTTCCAAATAGCACAAAAAACGTCATCCTTTGTGCCGCTTATTAAGTTGAAAAGCTTTGAAGTATAAAACGGTACCATTGTAATAATTGTGTTCCAAATACCTTAACTGGAGATTTACAAGGGACCCTTCCCGTATACTGCCCCTCCAAGGCCCCTTAGTAAGTCTCATTAGTCTGTTGGGAGAATTTACTATAAACTCTTTAACACGGTCAGAATCAAAAGTTAAAAATCATGTTTAAGAAAAAAACTGCCTAGTGGATTCAAATTGCCATCTGACACTAATTGAAGAATGGTGACTATTATTTTGGGCCGTCTTAAAACTAAAATTTTATGGCGAGAAGAAATTTATGATGGTTTCGGAAAAAAGCCTGCAACCCCTTGAAAACTGGCTTCAGATCAAAATGAAAAGCGTACCATTGGAATCACCATGGTCGTAGCCCTTGTACAGAGAAATTACAGTCCCCCTCCTTGAGCAACAAAGAAAATGACTTTTTTCTTGTTGTAGCACTGATGGGTCTCCCGTTTTTTTTTTTTTTTTTAGCAGGGTTTTGGTGTTACCAGAAAAAAAAATAGAGATGCATAAAATAAATTTCGAACGGAAATTAAATTTGCTAGTGTCCTTTTGAAGTAACCAAAAATATTGGAGGGCAACTAGCCCCCCTTCCCTCCCTGGAGGTCCCTCCCCAAGTCATCCAATCCCAATTTTGAGATAGTTCTTTTAATCAACATAGTTCAAAGGTCAATTATCGTTGGTTGTGGTGATGATACAACCCTCCATACTCCCGGGAGAAAGGGCGGATCACTGGATCCGTATTGGTAATAATTATATGACGCGTCTCAGCGTGAGCGTCTTGTTCTTGGGGGGATGGGTATCGCACTTGTCTAGACAGATGTTTAATATCTCATATAAAAGATCTTGCTCAAATCTACGTGAAAGGCGTAATTTTGTCGCAATCGCGAGGTGGGGAGGGGGGGGGGGGCAAAGGGGGATCCAATTTTTCCAAATCAAGTGAAAATGATAGTGAAAATGGAAAAATGAGTCATATATTACCATGGAGACAAAGATAGACTAAAGAAAACTGACCTGATTCTCTGAATTCCTGAATTATGAAGGCTTATCTCAGTTTTGACCAGATTTTTTTTGGCAGAAATTAAATTTCAGCCGGGGGGCAAAATGAGGTCAGGGGGGCAAACTAGGGTCTGAATGGGGCAGCTGCCTCCCCCTGCCCCATATCAACCACCCCCTTTCTACGCCCTTCCTATAACTTTCACCATCACCGATTAACTTAAAAACACACAGAAAATTGGTAGCATTAGTCTATGCCCTCTTGAAAGAAAAGATACTGGTACTTATGTATTATACAAACACACTCAAGAAGGGCTGTTAGTTTATTCATAATGAAAGATGCAATAGCATTATATAAATATAATACTTTATTTTATGTAATAATATAATTTGAGATTAATATTTGCATATTAAGGAGGAGGTGGGGGTAAAATATCTCTCAGAAAGGGATTAAAAACTTAGTTCAACATAACCTTTCCCCCCCCCCCGCCGGTGGAACTATGTGTTCAAAAATGCTACCATATAGATGAATCTAATAATATGTATGATGCTCAATTAATTTGCGGCTATTAAAAAAATATTTAATTCTACGCTTATGTTTTTATTATAATATTAATTTTACATGGAAATATAATGATGTCACATCTAGTGTAAGACTATGAAAAGCTTTATAGATTAGTTTGTTGTTGTAAGGCTTCATACTCACTTTTCACTCCTAAGTTAATATTCCTGTTTTTAATACTTGATTTTTGTGTTTTCAGTAAATCGCTAGTTTTCTATAATCCTAGAAACACAGGGAAACATAATTAGTTGGTTTGTTTGTACTAGTTTGATTGATGCACATTAGATAGGCTGTTAAGCAATAATTTTTGTCAGTTTTAAGTTTCGACTTCACTCTTTACTTCCCATGCAAAAACTTAGTTTTTTAGATTAATTACAATAAATAAATGATTCAAACTCAGGACGAGCAGAAATTAAGATTAGTAGGGCTGACACCCCCAATGTCTTCTAAAGACTAGGATATAATTTGAACTTTACTTAAAACAATCTGTATTTTGAGTAGCATGTTTCTATTTTTCTTAATATAAAAAAAAGAACGCCATCCTAACAAAGATCACTACAAAAACGAATGTGGATTAGCAGATATTGCTATGTACACCTGCTCAACTGTCCCCCCAAAAAATAAAAATTTAATCCCGTTTGAGAATATTGCTATTTTATTTTAGCAAACTAGATTCACTTATAGCTTTATATTTATTGTTATTTTAAGAACAGAAGTTTTAAGAGTAGTAACCCTGAAAGTTTCAAATTAAAACCATCAGTCGCTATTGATATTGCTGAAAGTACCGTTTGATTTCGTTTTAAAGTAACAGATACCTTTGGTGACAGCTTCTATTTTTTACCCTATTCTCAACCCCAATCCTGCCTCGCTATGTTGTCAACCTGGATGGATTTAAGCTATTTTGAATTCGTTTTTTGGGCATTTCAATTTAATTTGGTATTTTTCTACAAAAGTGTCTGACATTTTATTTATGGTTGTTTTTGCTGTGGTGAAACAGTCGGTGATTTTCATATTTCGTATCTTTTTTATTCAATCTTGCAAAACACTGGCGTTATTTTGGGCTTGTCGAAATCTGTTTGACACTCCGGTTCGCAACAGCTACAAATTCAAAACAAATATCACGTCTCATACATGCTAGTAACGGACTGAGCCTCAGAAACGGTATAGAAATAATTATTCAGATAAAGTAAGCACAGCCACACATGAATATAGATTCATTCGCCTAGGCTAGTTTTTTTTTTCAAGGAACGGAACAAATTTCCTAGGAAAAGGGAAGATAGTTTAATCAAAAGAAGACTTTTAAAGACTAATGAAAATGAAAATTATCATTCATGAATCAGCTACAAATGGAAATTTTATCCCGCGAACCAGTTGTTTTTTTTTATAGAGGCGTTTTTAAAGTTTTGTTAATATTGACTGTAATTAGCCCATTTATCCTTTTAATGGCTGAAAATGAAATTTTCTCCAGAATCAATTATTGAATTATGATACAGTATAAAAAAAAAAGCGTCAAGTGATATATCCACCTTCATCCTAGCTAAATTATGTTGTGAACTAAAAATTTCCCGATTAGGCTTAGACTAACTGTTTTTCTGGTGTGAATTGGTTTTAAAAGTTCAGTCTTTATATTGAATGTCTGTTTTGTGCCGCCATTCTAGCTAAATTATGTTGTGAACTAAAACTTTACCGATTAGGCTTAGCCTAACTGTTTTTCTGGTGGGAATTGGTTCAGAAGTTCAGCCTTTATATTGAATTTCTATTTTGTGCCGCCATCATTTTACTTTTGTCTGATACTTTTTTATTTCATGTGACGATGTCAAGCAAGAACTATCTTGTAGCCAAACGTGGTACAATGCATAATGGTAAATGTATACCAAACTTTGAAAGCAGTAAAAGTTATCTTTTTTTGATAACTAAAATGGCTGCTGACCACTGTGTTAGGTGAATGCTGTGAACTTGAGTGCCTATTTTCTTCTGAATTAAATTAAAAAAAAAAAGTTTTTTAAACTGAAAGTAAGGAGCGACATTAAAACTTAAAACGAACAGAAATTATTTCGTATATGAAAGGGGCTGTCCCCTCCTCAACGCCTCGCTCTTTACGCTAAAGTTTTTTATTGTTTTAAAAAATAAAGTTGTGAGACAGAGCCAAACTTTAGCGTAAAGAAAGAGGCGTTGAGGAGGGGACAGCCCCTTTCATATACGGAATAATTTCCGTTCGTTTTAAGTTTTAATGTCGCTCCCTACTTTCAGTTTAAAAAACTTGTTTTTTTTATATTTAATTTCTGATCGTTTTTTAGTTAATGCAGCTTTTATTGGCATAAACATTTTACTTTTCTTTTGCTAAATTGATGTCTTTACAAATTAACTTACGTAACTAACTTCTATATTCGTATATTTTTCATCTGGCTAAAAATACAAAGTTGCAGTTTTTTGCAGATATGAGCTTGAAACCTATGTAATAGGGTTTTCTGATACGCTGAATCTGACGGTGTGATTTTCATTAAAATTCTTTCACTTGTGGGGGATTTTTCCCCCTCTTTAAAAAATCGAGCAAATTTTCTCAGGCTCGTAGCCTTTGATGAGTAATACTAAACTTAATAACATTTTTATGTTTAGAATCAGCATTATAATCACATTCTTTTGATACATTTATTGACATCAAAATTCCATTTTTAAAAGTTTAAAGTACTGTTGTGCCGCATCGTTTGTTTTTTTTATTGTTTTTTTTTTATTACGTAGTTGTTATAAATGATTTAAGGGGGCTCTACGCGTTGTCAATGAGTTACTCTTATCGTTAAAATTTAAAAAAATTTCTTATTAAAACAAACCAGAAAAGAACAGTCTGGGTAATTATAAAATATAGCTCTTTTGAAAGCACTAAGAAAAACTGTACCGTAAAGAGCGAGGTATTGACTTGGGGGAGAACCCCCTCACATACGTTATAATTTCTGTTCGTTGTAAATTCTAATATTCCTTCTTACATTTCAGTTGAAATGTAATTATTCCGTATATGAAAGGGGCTGTCCCCTCCTCAACGCCTCGCTCTTTACGCTAAAGTTTTTTTTTGTTTAAAAAAATAAAGTTGTAAGACAGAGTCAAACTTTAGCGTAAAGAGCTAGGCGTTTAGGAGGGGACAGTCCCAAACCCCTAAATCACACAGGCCGTTTAATTAGAATAGATAGCTCTTTTGAAAGCACTAAAAAAAACTGTAGCGTAAAGAGCGAGGTATTGACTTGGGGGAGAACCCCCTCACATACGTTATAATTTCTGTTCGTTTTAAGTTCTAATATTCCTTCTTACATTTCAGTTGAAATGTAATTATTCCGTATATGAAAGGGGCTGTCCCCTCCTCAACGCCTCGCTCTTTACGCTAAAGTTTTTTATTGTTTTAAAAAATAAAGTTGTGAGACAGAGTCAAACTTTAGCGTAAAGAGCGAGGCGTTGAGGAGGGGACAGCCCCTTTCATATACGGAATAATTTCCGTTCGTTTTAAGTTTTAATGTCACTCCTTACTTTCAGTTTAAAAAACTTGTTTTTTTTATTTAATTTCTGATCGTTTTTTAGTTAATGCAGCTTTTATTTGCATAAAAATTTTACTTTTCTTTTGCTAAATGGATGTCTTTACAAATTAACTTACGTAACTAACTTGTATATTCGTATATTTTTCTTCTGGCAAAAAATACAAAGTTGCAGATTTTTGCAGATATGAGCTTGAAACCTATGTAATAGGGTTTTCTGATACACCGAATCTGACGGTGTGATTTTAATTAAAATTCTTTCAATTCTAGGGGATTTTTCCCACCTCCTTGAAAAATAGAGTATATTTTCTCAGGCTCGTAGCCTTTGATGAGTAGTACTAAACTTATTAAAATTTATATATTTTGTATCGGCACGATAAACACATTCTTTTTATACATTTATTGACATCAAAATTCCGTTTTTAAAAGTTTCGATTACTATTGAGCCGTATCGCTTGTTTTTTATTGTTTTTTTATTACGTATTTGTTATTACGTATATGAGGGGGTTCTTTACGTTAAAAGTTAAAAAAAAATTTGATTCACAAACCCCTGAATCACAAAGGCCGTTTAATTAGAATAGATAGCTCTTTTGAAAGCACTAAAAAAAAAAAACTGTAGCGTAAAGAGCGAGGTATTGACTTGGGGTAGAACCCCCTCACATACGTTATAATTTCTGTTCGTTTTAAGTTCCAATATTCCTTCTTACATTTCAGTTGAAAAACTTGTTTTTTTTTATTTAATTTCTGATCGTTTTTTAAATAATGCTTGGAAATCCGGCGCCCCTTCATAGAAATGTCCCTTACCCCAAAGAAACATCCTCCACGGAAATATTCTCCAGAGTAACCCCCTCCTCTAGCGCCCCCCTCCAGAAAAAATCCTTCCTGAAAATGGTTGTATACTTCCCAATAACCAATAAATAATGCTGGCAAGTCCGGCGCCCCCTTCATGGCAATTTCCCTTCCCCCATGAAAACTTCCTTCATGAACAGATCCTCCAACATAACCACCGACCCATCCTTCCCTCCCACTACCAGAAAAAAAACCTCCTGAAAACTTCTGTATGCTTCCCAATAACCAATACTATATGTTAACATTGGGTAAAGTTCATAACTTTTAGCCCTCCCTCTGGGAAATTCGGGGGATTAAGTCATCCTAAAAGACATATTTATCATATTTTCGACCATGTTGAATATAGTGGCTATCTCAAAATTTTGATCGGGTGACTTTGGGAAAAAAATAAGCGTGGGAGGGGGCCTAGTTGCCCTCCAATTTTTTTGGTAGCTTAAAAAGGGCACTAGAACTTCTAATTTCCTTTCTACTGAGCCCTCCAATGATATTCTAGGATTACTAGGACGATAAGATCACCCCTGGGGAAAAATAAAAACAAACAAATAAACACGCACCCATGATCTTTCTTCTGGCAAAAAATGTAAAATTCCACATTTTTGTAGATAGGAGCTTGAAACCTCTACAGTAGGGCTGTCTGATACTCTGAATATGATGGTGTGATTTTCATTAAGGTTCTATAACTTTTAGGGGGTCTTTCCCTCTTTTTTGAAAATCAGCCAAATTTTCTCAGGCGCGTAACTTCTGATGGGTAGCACTAAACTTGATGAAAGTTATATATTTGAAATCAGCATTGAAATTTGATTCTTTTGATATATCTATTGGTATCAAAAACCCATTTTCTAGAGTTTCGGTTACCATTGAGCCGGGTCGCTCCTTACTTACAGTTCGTTACCACGAACTGTTTGATAAGATGAAATATGGTTTCAGTCTGCATTTGATTACTCAGATTCTGCAATAGGAAAGGTGTCCTATTTATGCAAATGGCAGACTCATGTAAATACTGGGCTGTACCTGTATCAGTGATGAAATAAAAAAAAAAACAAGTTTTTTCAACTGAAAGTAAGGAGCAACATTAAAACTTAAAAGGAACATAAATTATAATAGACAGCGCAATTGTGCTGCCTAAGTAAAGAACGTAAAAGAATTTTATCTAAGTAAAGATTTTTTTCTTTCCTTTAGACCAAGGCACTTCGTATCGAAGGAGTAGTCGTAGAAACTTGGAAAAGGGCTCATTCGATTGGAAATTGGGATGGCTAATGCCCTTTTTAATAGTGGAAAGTTGTTGGAGGGCAACTGATCCTTCTCCCACGCCCACCCTCCCATTTGCCCATTATTTTTAAAAACTAAATTTTGCCTTAAGTTTAAATCAAAATGAACTGTGTTAATTCTAATTCCCAATAATGCATCTCAGAAGTATCCCAAGAACAACTGAGGTTATCATGTTCAAGCTTTTGGGGCTACTTCTGCTCTTAAAATTTACCCAAATCAAAATAGCGTAAGTGTATCCAAGCTATCAAAGAAAGTTAACAGACTGTTTTGCGAATGGTATCAAGTTTTCTATGCCAGGTTAACTAGAGGAGGTATGAAACTAAATTAAACACTGCTATTTGTGTCCAGATTTTTAAAAGGGTGTATGTTGTTAAAAATTGCTGAAAATTTTTCTCCGGTATGCAAAGTTTTTCAAAGAAACAGAACAGAAATTACAATAAATCACCAAGTCAAACTCAAAACGAGCAGAAATTAACACGAGTAGGGCTCAAAACCCCTATGTCTTCCCAAGGCCAGAACATAATTTGCACTTTACTAAAAAAAATACAAATGAATTTG
This sequence comes from Artemia sp. Qi Xiang Cuo, assembly GCF_049724085.1. NCBI lineage: Eukaryota > Metazoa > Arthropoda > Branchiopoda > Anostraca > Artemiidae > Artemia > Artemia sp. Qi Xiang Cuo. The sequence continues at coordinate 7,104,642 of NC_142806.1, forward strand.
CATTGTCAGTTTAATATACATATACTTATATTTATTAATCAAAATTTTATTATTATTTCATTTATTAAAGTTAAAAAAAAAAACACTTAGATTTTTTCAGTAAAGTGCAAGGTATGTTCTGGCCTTGGGAAGGCATAGGGGTTTGCAGCCCTATTCATGTTAATTTCTGCTTGTTTTGAGTTTGTCAAGTTTATAAATGGTCGAAAAACAACGACTTTTGTTGGCTTGTAGTAAAATGTTTCTGTTGTAATATATGTTACTCCGAACAATTTCTTCAAGGAATGTACTGTATTAGAAGAGAAAGAAAAACAAAGGAATGGAGAAAGAAAGTGAATGAAAATGTCTTATGCAAAATTTCCATAGATATTACTTTACGTAACCGACAATCACGTGGAAAAAAATTTGTGATATGGCATTTTTTTTTTTGTCTTTGGTACATTTTTTATGCAATTTGTGGTACATTTTGTTTTGAGGTGTTGGTAAAACTGGTTTGGCATCACTGCCTTGCACTTCAGTGTTTTCACTCGGCATGGTCCAGAAAAAAGTAGGCAAACCCAAAAAATAAGTAGATTGGAAGTTGAAATGGTTTCAAATATAAGTAGAAAATAAGTAGGTTATGCATAAGTTGTTGAAAGAATTTGAATAAGAAGTTAGAGTTCCCGAGGCTCACACAAGGCTTTTTTCAGATGAATGATTTTAATTGTAGAACTGACACATAAATAGAAACGGATAAAATCAGATAAAATACTGGCAATCTAAGCCAAATGTGATAGGACCAAAAAATATTTCAAACGCTTCTGGCTTTAAAGGAGGAAATCATTTCAAAACACTGCTTAACATTTCAAATCTTAAGGGGAAACATCTGCTTTAGTATCCTGAAGCTGTCGCATTGGATTTAACTCGCTTCAAACGCTTTTTAAGCAAATCATCAGTGACCATGTGGTTATAACCGTTTTTTGTTTTAGTCCACAATTTGTCTGAAGAGTGGTGAAAAGGGTTATACTGGCTAGCCGATTGTGCTTTTGAGTCTCGGTCAATTTTAAGAGACTAAAGAGTCTTTCTGTTACGACACTGGGAAAATGCAACCAGAAGAGAAACTTGATTACTTTCATAGCGTTATCAAACTTATTATATCAAGTCGGTGTTTTTACACTTACGACATATTTCCAGAACAAACGTTGAGCAAAACTTTCACAGTCCATGCCATCTGGGGGGGGGGGGCTCACTAAAGCGAAATCTCATAACTCCATTTTAATGCTTGCTTTGTTCCACAAAGGAAGTCAAAAGGATGTGAAAAAAGGATACAAGGTTTTAGCTTCTCCTGGAAGAGTGAAAGATGGATTCACAAGCTCAACGAACTTGTATATTTTGCCTTCAAATGGGAATCTTTTCCGAGTTTGTGTTACTGCTTACATGTAGAATTCGCTTGCCAGACTCTTGATTTTTTTGCTGCTTTCGACGAATGGGGTATTAGACACCAAATGAGAAAGACGGCTTTGGAGTTCAGAATAAGACACACCTGGTCAAGCTTAAGGTACTTTTCTTCGTTGACCACATGGGCGCCCATAAGGGGGGCAAGAGGGGGGGGGCAGCCCCCCTCCCCCATGGCTGAATTACGGTGGAATATATTTTTATTAATTTGAAAAAAGAAAAAGTTTTAAAAGCAAAGTAAAGAGGCCTATTAAGCCAAAAGTGGGCAGAAACAAGGTCAAATAATCTTCCAGGCGTAGAACTACCACAAATCACAATCAACAATTAAATGAAACTCAAAATGAATAGAAATTATAATAAATAACCAAGTCAAAATCAACACGAGCAAAAATTAACATTATTAGGGCTGAAAACCCCCCATGCCTTCTCAGGACAAGAAAATAACTTAAGCTTTACGGAAAAAATACTGTGGATTGTCAGTTTAATATGCATATACTAATATTTAGTCCTTAATATATAAAAAGGGTAAAAAAAAGTGAGTAAAAAAGTTTTTTACTTATTTAAAATAAAATAATTGAAAACATTTAAACATGTTTTGTTTTCAGTAAAGCGCAAATTATGTTCTGGTCTTGAGAAGGCATGGGGGTTATCAGTCCTACTAATGTTAATTTTTGCTCATTTCGAATTTGAATCGGCTACTTATTCTAATTTCTGTTCATTTTGAGTTTCATTTATTTATTGATAGAGATTTGTGGTAGTTTTACGTTTGGATAATTACTTGACTTCATTTCTGCCGATTTTTGGATTAATGGAGCTCTTTACTTTTCTTTAAAAAAGTTGTTTTGTAGAAAAAGTTATTTTAGATTACTTTCTGTTCGTTTTTATTGACAAAGTCATTTTCATGAAAAAAAAATAATATTTTATATCTTTTGGGTTTTTTTTTCTATTAAAATCCATAGTTTGGCTTGCTATTTGTATATTGGGAGAAACTTTTTCGACAATTTTTAATCCTGATACAAATAGTATTTTAAATTTTATTTTATATCTCCTCAAGACCTGAAATAATAAAACTTAATATCATTCTCTAAAGATTCTGTCTAGGATCTTTGACAACCTAGATACACTTACAATCTATTTGTTTATTTAAAATGTAAGAGCAGAGGTAGTAATAGTAGTGGCCTCGAAAGCTTCAACTTAAGACCCCCAGCCTTTCGAGATATAATTCTGAAGTATAATATTTGTAAGCCCAAAAACCATGTAATTTGATTTATTTTTAAAGTATTATTTATTTATTTATCATAATTTGCCAATTGGATAATTGTGGGGGTTTGACATGCCCCATATCCCTAAGGACCTAGTTGCTGGACCGTTCTACTCTGCTGAAAAAAACAGCGGTCTCAAAATTTTGACTAAACTGAGAGACGGGCTGATTGCCCTTCAATCTCTTTTTACTCTTATAAAGGACCTTAGAACTTTTAATTTTGAATCAGATTAGCTTTTTTGAATGTTTAAATGATATTTCTAGCTATTATAAAGTGGTGCTGCATATGATATTGCTTATATGCCTTTTTGAAAACCTGTGTGTATACAGTTTTTTCGTTCAATTGAAACGCTCCCTAAGCACTTCCTAGAAGTTTCACCTTAATACTCTTAGCGTCATTAGTTACAGTAACTGTAGTTGTAGTACTAAAAGTATACACATAGTGCCTTCTGGCTGGTTCAAAATCCCCCACAACTTAACTATTAAAGATCTTACTTAATAATTGAAATTGTTCTTGAGATATTGCTTTGTCACCTCTTTGAAAGTCCAGATGCTCATAGTTTGTTTTGATTTAGCTCAGCGTCCGCCTAAATATTTCTTATATTTGATTACTGAAGACACTGTTATATTCTCTTTAATTATTGACATTGTTATATTCTCTCACAATTTCGATCAAATGTTTTTGGGGAAAAGAGGATATCAGGGAGGGGGGCTATTTTCTCTCCATCACGCTTTACTCTTAAGATGGAACCAGAGATGTGTATTTCGAATCAAATGAGTCTTCTCTATCGTCCACAAGACCACCTCTTTATACAAACATTACATCCCCCCGAGGCATAACTGAGAATCCTTACCCCGAGCTACCCCTACACTCTGGGGGTTTGTGTCAACCCCAAAGGCCGTGTTATGAGATCTTTGGATTATTTTGAACAAGTGGCTATATTTTAATTTCTACCGGATGCATTCGGGGAAACTATGCCGGGAGGGGGGGTATAGCGGCCCGGTGATAAATTTGACTCTTAAAAATTGCTCTTCAACTTCTGATTTCCAATCCAATGAGCCCTCTCTGAAGCTTATACGACAGCTATCTCCATAAAATCCTTAAATGCTCTCGGGGCTTGCTTTACAACCCTTGCCGTGAGGACTATGAGGGGGTTCTCATCCTCAAAGACATAATTTCTGGACTTTTGAAATACGTCAAGTAAAATAACTATCTCTAAATTTTGACTGGAAGTGTTTGGAGAAATGATGGGCGTGGGGGGGGACGACGATTGCCATCCAATCACTTTTTACTATTAAAGAGGGCACTAGCCCTTTCAATTACCTACCGACTGAGACCTTTTCGAAGTTTCGACGACAACAAATGACCATCTTAAAATTTCTATCAGATTCGTTCCGGGAAAATACGACGTGTGTGTGTGTGTGGGGGGGGGGGTATTTGCCTTCTGATCACTTTGACTCTTAAAAAGAGCACAATAATTTCTGATTACCAATCCAATTAGCCCTCTTTTAAGTTTATACGACCATCATTTCCATAAAAACCTTATATACCCAAGGGCATAACTTATATTCCTTGCCCTGGGGGCTATATGGGGGGGGCGTATCCTCGAAGATATAATTTATGGACCTTTTAACAACACTGAACAAAATGGCTATCTCATAAATTATGATTGACTGTGTTTTGGGAAATGATTGTTGCCCGCGGGGGAGGGGGCTGGTTGACCTCTAATCACTTTTGACTGTTAAAAAGGACAGTACAACTTCTGATTACCAATCAAATGAGCCCCCTTTGATGTTTTTCCGACCACCTTTTCTATCAAAAACCTTATATCCCCCAGGGCATAACTTACAACCCTTGTTCTGAGAATTGTGAGGGGGGGGGGTTCATTCTCAAAGTCATAATTTCTGGATCTTTAAACTACACTGAACAAAATGGCTGTTTCAAAATTTTGATTAGATGTGTTTGAGGAGATGATTGACGTGGAAGGTGGAGCTGGTTGCCCTCCATGAGCTCTTTTTGAGGCTCCGAAGACATTTCTTTCAACAAGAAGTGCCCTGGTCTAAAAAACAAACAATATGTTGTGCTCATGTCGCTCTTTACTTAGGCAGCGCTATCACGCTGCCTATAATAATTTGTCTTGAGGTTCCAATTATACAGCACTGGAAGTGCCGATTGGACCAGGTATGCCCCCCACTAAAATTCAGCCTATGGATGCCCTTGGTTGTTATGTCAAAAGGGTTGACATTTTTTGGCTCCGAAGGTAGAAAGCAACAAAGAAATTCATACAGAATGTCTTCACTACAGATTCCACTTCTTTTTCCAACCTGAATAAATTTTGACAAAATATATTTGCTATTTTCTCGATCTGAGGGGATACAGGAGGGGTCCATGGGATTCCATATTTCACTATCTCAATCGCTCTGCGGCTGCTGACAGTAGATAGTAAACTGGCAAATAATACGTCAGTAAGTTTGGCATTTTTAGCCAGAACGGCCTAATTGAGACGACACAAATTATTTTCGATTATAAACAGGTTATGAAATAAACCAAATTGAATCCAAGTTAGTCCCTCCGGGAATTGTATTAACTTTGATATAAGGAAGATTCTGGTCCCGACAAAGATGCCGCTGCTAAAAACCATTGCACCCTTCCATTCTATAAAAGATTAGGCCTATATGATGACAATTCAAAGGAATCAAAACCGAAATAATGCCTAAGTAAAGAACGATGCGGCCACAATGTGCTTTTTTGTTTTGTTTTTTTTCCATACCCGGGCACTTCGTATCGAAAGAGTTGTCGTAGAAACTTCGAAAAGTGCTCATTTGATTGGAAATTGGAGTGGCTAGTGCCCTTTTATCTTTACCTTTTTTTATTGCTATATGGCTAATTTTTCAGTTTTCTCTTCATTTCCATTTGGTTTGGGAAAGTTGGCTCCAGCTTTGCCCCACCCCCCAGGATTTTGTCAAGATTACATCACTGGCTTGGGTATGCATCTAGTGCTCTAATAAGGATGTAGTCGCAAACCATGAGCTGGATGACCTCTACTCCCTTTTGACTCAAAATACTTTACAAGTTTGAAAATTAAGTGTATGTGAATTACATTTACAAAAATAGTAATTCATCTGAGAGATAGTCATATAGAAGGGACAAATCCATGATTGAAAAAAAAAAATATATATCCAAGCAGGAATCGAACGCAAGACACTGATTTGAAGTCCAATGCTCTACTAACAGAACGACTGCTCTAATAGTATAGTTGTTCAGGCTAGTTCTAACAGCCCACTAGCCCCATTTTTTCCACTTGAGATGTGTCACCAAGAGTATCGTTTTTAGTGTCATTTGGAGCTTACAGATGGTGGAATTTATAGAAATAATATAGATTTGATCAATATGTTTTATATAAGCTATTAAAAATCTGTCTACGATGTCCTGGTAGGCTCACATCTTGAGAAATGGCATAAAAACTGTCATTTTTAGAACTATATAGCACTTGCAGATGGTGGAATTTATAATAAGCAGGTAGATAGGAAAAATAATTGTTGAATGAGTCATTAAGAATTTCTGTGGGTTGTTCTGGTAACCCGCTAGCCTTGGTAAAAAAAAAAAAAAAAGTGGAAGACAGATCAGTGCTACCCATGCAAAGAAGTCATTTTCCTTGTAATTCAAGGTGGGGGACTTTAGTTTCTCTGTACAAGGTTTTCGACCATGCTGATTCAAATGGAATACTGTTTGCTTTGATCCGACATCATTTTCAAGGGTTTTCAGACTCTTTTTCGAAATCCCCGTAAATTTATTTCACAATAAACTTTTACTTCTAAGATAAACCGTCGGTTTTACGATAAATATTATCTCGGTTTAAAACCGAGATAATATTTATCATTCCTAAATCAGTGTCAGTTTTTTTTAACACATTTTTTAACTTTTGGTTACTATGGGCTGTGGTTCGGTCTTTACTAGTTTGGAGGTACTGCTGCAACCATGAAAGCGGAAATGTCAAAATGGGAGTGAGTGAGGAATGGTGTGACAGAAACAGAAAGAAATAGACAGAAACAGACGATGGAAGCCATGGCTGATCAGTTTCAAATTTACCACTTTACTTTTTCTGGAAACGTCCGTCCATACTCACCACTTCTGGACCACTTTTCGGTTTCTAGGGACCTCTGGACCCGCAGGAAATGGAATTGCAAGAGTGGAAAAATGGAAAAGCCAGTACTGGTCCATTTTCCGCTTTCACTTTTCTGCTATTCTGTTTAGTGGCGTGTCCGAACTTGCTTTTATAAGTTTTGAGAAGGCGAAAAAACTCTGTTAAATTTACTAAAAAATAAAACACCTTAAAAGAGAATGCTGAGGTGCACGCAATGAAGATTTGGCACACAATATCTTCTTAATTAATCTTCTTAATTTGATCTTCTTAATTTGTCTTCTAAATTAATCTTCTTAATTTGAAGTTATTGTTTTGTAGAAAATACTAAAAACAAAATATATTTGCTATTTTCTTGATCTGAGGGGATACAGGAGAGGTCCATGGGATTCCATATTTCACTATCTCAATCGCTCTGCGGCTGCTGACAGTAGATAGTAAACTGGCAAATAATACGTCAGTAAGTTTGGCATTTTTAGCCAGAACGGCCTAATTGAGACGACACAAATTATTTTCGATTATAAACAGGTTATGAAATAAACCAAATTGAATCCAAGTTAGTCCCTTCGGGAATTGTATTAACTTTGATATAAGGAAGATTCTGGTCCCGACAAAGATGCCGCTGCTAAAAACCATTGCACCCTTACATTCTATAAAAGATTAGGCCTATATGATGACAATTCAAAGGAATCACAACCGAAATAATGCCTAAGTAAAGAACGATGCGACCACAATGTGCTTTTTTTTTTTTTCCATACCCGGGCACTTCGTATCGAAAGAGTTGTCGTAGAAACTTCGAAAAGTGCTCATTTGACTGGAAATTGGAGTGGCTAGTGCCCTTTTTAATAGTTGAAAGTGTTTGAAGGGCAACTTGCCCCCCCCCCCCAACGCCCATCATCCCCCCAAACATACCCAATCAAAATTTTGATATAGCCTTTTTGTTCAGCGTAGTTTATTTCATGATAGAAAATATGTTTTTGAGGAGGACACTCCCCCAAACCCTCAGGACAAGGATTTTAAGCTGTGCCCAAGGGGCATATAAGGTTCTTAAAGAAGGCATTGTCGTAGAAACTTCAAAACAGGCTAATTCGATTGAAAATCCAAAGGGCTAGTACCCTTTTAATAGTCAAAAGTGATAGGAGGGCAACTAGCCCCCTCCACGCCCATACTTCCCCAAAACACATCCGATCAAAATTTTGAGATAACTATTTTGTTCAGCGTAGTTGATTTCTAGATAGAAAATATGTTTTTGAGGAGGACAATCCCCCAAATCCCTCAAGACAAGGGTTGTAAGTTATGCCCTGGGGGCATATAAGGTTTTTATAGAAGGTTTTGACATAGAAACTTCAAAAATGCTCATTCGATTGGAACTTCAAAAAGGTAGTGCCCTTTTTAATAGTCGAAAGTGATTGGAGGGCAACTAGCCCCCCCCACGTGCATCAGTTCCCCCAACACATCCAATCAAAGTTTTAAGATAGCCGTTTTCTTCAACGTAGTTGAATTCCATATGGAAAATATATTTTTGAGGAGGACACTCCCCAACAGCCCTCAGGGCAAGAGTTTTAAGTTATGCCCTGGGGGCATATTAGGTTATATTGAAATCTTTGCCGTAGAAACTTGAAAAAGGGCTCATTTGATTGGAAATTCAAAGGGTTAGTATCCATTTTAATAGTCGAAAGTGATTTGAGGGCATCAAACCCCCCTCTCACGGCCATGTTTTCCCCAAAAACATCCAATCAAAATTTTTAGATAGCCATTTTATTCAACGTAGTTGAAACTTTTGGAAATTAGGTCTTTAAGGATGACCAGCCCTCCCTCAGCATCCCTGAGGGCAAGGGTTGTCAGTTATGCCCTGGGGGCACATAAATTTTTTATTGAAAATGTTGTAGTAGAAACTTCAAAAGGGCTAATTCAATTGGAAATTGAAAGAGCTAGTGCCTTTTTTACTATTTGAAAGTGTTTGGATAGTGACTAACGCCCCCCTCACGCCCACCGTTTTCCCAAACACATCGAATTAAAATTTTGAGAAATCCATTTTGTTCAACGTAGTTGAAAGTTCTGAAAATTAGGTCTTTTAGGATGATAACCCCCTCAGATCCCTCAGTACAAGGGCTGTAAGTAATGACCTGGGTACATAAAATGTTTATATAGACAGTTGTTGCATAAATCATAGGCAGCGCGATCGTGCTGCCTAAGTAAAGAACGGGGACACTCGTGAGCGAGACAAGAAACGGGGATGAAATAAAGAGAAGGACCCTCTCCCACAAACCTGAGGGCACTGGGTGTAAGTTCTGACCTGGGGGCATATAAGGACGATGTTGGCACGCTGTATTATTTATTAATTTTAACCTTTAAAGCAGGGCACATCGTATCGAAGAAGTTGTCATAGAAACTTTGAAAAGACCTCATTCAATTGTAAATTGGAATGGCTTGTGCCCTTTTTAACAGTCGAAAGTGATTGGAACGTGACTAACACCCCTCCAGCGCCCACTATTTCGCGAAACACATCCAATCAAAATTTTGAGATACTGATTTTGATCAGCGTAGTTGATTTCCAGATAGAAACTATGTTTTTGAGGAAAGTCCCCCAAAGCCGTTAGGCCAAAGGTTGTAAGTAATGCCCTGGTGGCATATACGCTTTTTTGTAGAAGGTGTTGTCGTAGAAACTTCAAAAAAGGCTTATTCCATTGAAAATTCAAAGGGGCTAATGCCCTTTTTAATAGTCAAAAGTGATTGGAGGGCAACTAACCCGCCTCTCACGCCCACCTTTTCCCCAAAAACATCAAATCAAAAATTAGAAATAGCCATTTTATTCAAAGTGGTTTGAAGTTCGGGCAATTAGGTCCCTATGGATGACAACACACACACAGCCCCTCAGGGCACGAGGTGTAAATTATGCTCAGAGGGCATATAAGGTTTTTATATAACGTGTTGTCGTAGAAACTTCAAAAAAGGCTCATTGGATTGAAAATTCAAAGTCCTAGTGCCCTTTTTATTTGTCAAAAGTGATTGGAGCTCAACTAACCTGCCTCTCACGCCCACTGTTTCCCCAAATACATCCAATAGAGGTTTTGAGATAGCCATTTGGTTCCACGCAGTTCAAATTTCAGGAAATTATACCTTTGAGCAGGACACTCTCCCACAGTCTTTGGGGCAAGGGTTATAAGTTATGCCCTGGGGGAGGAATAAGGTTTTTATTGAAATCTTTGTCTAAGAAACTTGAAAAAGGGCTCCTTCGATTGGAAATTCAAAAGGCTAGTACCCTTGTTAATAGCCGAATGTGATTTGAGGGCAACTAACTCCCCTCTCACGCCCATCTTTTCTCCAAACACGTCCAATCAATATTCTAGATAGCCATTTTATTCAACATAGTTGAAAGTTTTGGAAACTAGGTCTTTAAGGATGACAACCCCTTCCCACAGCCCTCAGGGCAAGGGTTGTAAGTTATGTCCTGGGGGCATATAAGGTTTTTATTGAAAGCGTAGAAATTTCAAAAAGGCCCATTCAATTGGAAATTGAAAGTGTTTTTTCCTTTTTTAATAGTTGAAAGTGAATAGAGAGTGACTAACGCCCCTCTCATGCCCACCATTTCTTCCAGCATATCCAATCAAAATTTGGAGAAATCCATTTTGTGCAAGGTAGTTGAAAGTTCTGCAAATTATGTCTTTTAGGCTGATAGCCCCCTCAGTTCCCTAAGGGCTAGGGCTGTAAGTTATTCCCTGGGGGCATATAAAATTTATAAATAAAGTTGTAATAGAAATTTCAAAAAGAGCTCATTTAATTGTAAATTGAAATTGCACTTTTTAGTAGTCGAAAGCGAGTGGAAAGTAATTAACCCCCCTGTTACGCCCACCATTTTCCCCACAAAAAATCAATCAAAGCTGAGAGATAGCCATTTTGTTCAACGGAGTTGAAAGCTCTGGAACTTATGTATTTGAGGATGACAAACCCCCGAGAGCCCCAAGGGCAAAGGTTATAAGTTCTGCCTTGGGGGCATATAAGGTTCTTATAGAGAGAGTTGTCGTTAAACTTCAAAAGGGGCTCATTCAATTTGAAATTGAGAGGGCTAGTGCCCTTTGTAATAGTCGAAAGTGATTGGAGGGTAACTAACCCCCCTCTCACGCCCACCATTTCTCGAAAAACACCCAATCAAAATTTTAAGATAGTCAATTTGTTCAACGTAGTGAAGAACGATGTGGGCACAATGTTTTTTTTGTTTTTTTTTCTCCATACCCGGGCGATTCTTATCGAATTCGTATCGTAGAAACTTCAAAAATGGCTCATTCGATTGGAAATTGGAGTGGCTAGTGCCCTTTTCAATAGTCGAAAGTGATTGCAGGGCAACGGGCCACCCCTCCCCCCTTCAAGCCCCACATTCTCCCAAACACATCTAATTAAGATTTTGAGATAGCCATTTTGTTCAACATAGCTGATTTCGAGATAGAAAATATGTTTTTGAGGAGGACACTCCCCAAAAGCCCTCAGGGCATGGGTTTTATGTTATGCCCTGGGGACATATAAGTAGAAGTGACCCTATAACTCGTGTCACGCACCCCTTCTGCCACCTATAACTTTTTTGCACTCCAAATAAGGGCATAGCCTCCCTAGGGAGAATGATTGCGTAATCGGTCAATGACCTCTTTTTCCAAGGTCGATTTATTTGATGTTTCTATGTGTAATAACTCCGGAACGAAGGTTGCACATGCGCATTGAATTCAAACGGGAACAATGTTATTGATCTAGGACTCGAGGGGGAAGTGAATTTCCCAGAACTTGATTGTGTAATCAAAGTGTATCTGCAACAACAACATCGATCTTGACATTCGTTGAGAGCGTGCACTTACAACATCAACAACATCGACCTTGGAACACCTGTGCTGTCGACCTCAATTCACCTATCGTGAATCAATAATTCCCCTTAGAAACAACAAATTAATTCCCCTTTCTTGACAGATCAATCAACCAATGACATCATCTGTCAGACTTTAAAAATTTTCGCCTAGAAACATTTCTCCAGGAATAAATCCAAGTCATTAATGTCTGTGCCTCGGGAACAGTTCTACTGGTCGAACTTCAAAAGATATTAATAACCAAAGGCCATGCAAACAGTTCTCCAAGAAACATCTTAGCGATGATTTGTTTTAGCTCGCGAAAAGGTTTCTAATTAATTTAAAATGCGTTAGTGCAGAAATGACAATAAAAAAGGAATACGATGAATTTACGTTTAAGGATTATTTGGGCGAAACCATTTTAGACAGGTTATGGAACTATTTCAGCGAAACAGATAGAGACATTTTAAAAGAAGATTTTGGAAGAGATTTTAGAAGAGAATTTAATAGTGAAACTCTGTGGTCGTTATAATACACAAGTTTCATTTGAACAGTGTTGTGAGGTCCTCTAACCCAACCCAAAGGGTTCCAATCCTCCTACCCCAACCCCGAAGGAAGCCTCCGGTCCTCAAAGGCCCCCCAAGCTCCCAAAGGGCCACCGACGCCCCCAAAGGCCCACCCAGACCCCCAAAGGCCAATTCCGGGCCCCACAAAGGTCCATCGAGCTCCCAAAGGACCAACGGGGTCCCAAAGGCCCTCCACCGATTCCCAAATGTCCCCCAGGCCCCCCACAGTCCCCCCGGACCCCCCAAGGCCCTCCCGGAGCCCCCAACCCCCACCCTGTGGCCCCAATGCCCACCCCCCGCCCCCAAAGGTCCCCCGGACCAGAGAAGCGCCGCCGGGATGCGCCGTGGGCCAGGAAAGCGCCGCAGAATGTGCCGCAGGGATGCGCCGTAGGTCAGGAAAGCGCCGCAGGAAAGCGCCGCAGGATGCGCCGCAGGGATGCGCCGCAAAAAAAAAGTAAACTAAAAAGTAAAAATTTCGAAATGTTATCCCCCAAACGCCCTCCTCAGACCCCCAAAGGCCCTTCCCTGGTCCTCAAAGGTACCCCAGGCTCCCAAAGGCCCACCCAGCCCCCAAGGGTCCCCCGGACCCTCCAAGGTCCTTCCCCCGTGCCCACAGGGCCACTGGGCTTCAAAAGGCACTCCCACCGGTCCCCAAAGGTCCCCGGCCCCCCAAACGCCTACCCAGGGCACCCAAGGCCCGCCCCCGGGCCCCAAACATGCCCATCAAAACATACACACCCACCAAAACCTACACCCACACACAAAAACTTACACACACACACGAAAACTTACACACACACAGACACTAAAATTAACACACACACGCACAAACTAACACACACACACACACACAAAGTAACACATGCACACACACAAAAAAAAAGTAACACAATCAAACAAAAACTAACAAACACACAAAAACTAACAAACACACAAAAACTTACACAAACACACAAAAACTTACACACACAAACAAAAACTTACACACACACACACACACAAAAACTTACAAACACACACAAAAACTTACACACACACACAACAACTTACACACACACACACACACACAAAAAAACTTACACACACACAAAAACTTACACACACATACAAACTTACACACACACACACACACACACACAAACTTACACACACACAAAAACTTACACACACAAAGACACAAAAACTTACACACACACAAAAAAAACTTACATACACACACAAAAACTTACACACACAGACAACTTACACACACACACAAACAAAAACTTACACACACACACAAAAACTTACACACACACAAAAACTTAAACATACAAAAAAAAACACAAACACACAAAAACACAAAACACACACACATAAACACAAAAACGCACAAACACACGCGCAAAAACTAACACACACACACACAAACACACAAAATAACACACACACACACACAAAACTTACACACACACGAAAACAAATGCTCACACACACACAACACACACACACACACACACACACACACACACACACACACAAAAACTTAAACACGCATGCGAAAAATAACAATCAAACATAAAAATACAAGATCAAACAATAACAAAAACACACAAACACACACACAAAACTTAATAAAACACACACACACGAAAACTCACACACACACGCCAACACATACACACACTCAAAAACTTACACACACACACACACATACATACACACAAAAACTAACACAATAACACAAAAAACTCAAACACACACACACAAAAACAAACACACACACACACACACACACAAACTTACACAAACAAACATGAAAAATTACACACATACGCCAAACAATACACACACACAAAAAAAAACTCACAAAAAAAAAAAAAATAACATACGCAAAAAATTACAAATGAACAAAAAAAAACTCACACACACACGCAAAAACACACATACACACACACACAAAAGTTTTTGTGTAAGTTTTTGTGTGTGTGTGTGTGTGTGTGAGTTTTGTGTGTGTGTGAGTTTTGTGTGTGTGTGTAAGTTTTTGTGTGTGTGTGTGTGTGTGAGTTTTTGTGTGTGTGTGTGTTTTGCGTGTGTGTAAGTTTGTGTGTGTGTAAGTTTTTGTGTGCATGTAAGTTTTTGTGTGATTGTAAGTTTTAGTGTTTTTGTTTTAGTTTTTGTGTGTGTGTGTTTGTTTAAGTTTTTGTGTGCGTGTAATTTTTGGCGTGTGTGTGTATTTTTTCTTGTATGTGTTTATTTTTTTTTTTGTGTGTATTTTTTTTTGTGTGTGTGTGTGTGTAAGTTTTCGTTTTTGTGTGTTAGTTTTCGTGTGTGTGTGTGTTAGTTTTTGTGTGTGCGTGTATTATTTTATGTGCATTTAATTTTTTCTGTGGATGTTTTTTTTCTTGTTGTTTTGTTATTTTTTTTTTTGTTTGTGTGTGTGTGTGTGTGTGTATGAGTTAGTGTTAGCGTGTGTGTTTTTGTTTTTGTGTGTGTGTGTAAGTATTTGTGAGTTTGTTTTATTTTTGGTGTTTGTGTTATTTTTAGTGTGCATGTTAGCTTTTGTTTTTATATTAGTTGTGGCGTTGGTGCGTAAGTTTTTGTGTGTGTGTGTGTGTGTATTAGTTTAGGTGTATATTAGATTTTGTGTGTAATTGTTTTCTTTTTTTTTTGTTAGTTTTCTCTTGTGTTTTTATGTTTTTGTGTGCTTGTTAGTTTTAGTGTGAATGTGTTTGTTTTGTGTGTGTGTGTGTGTGTTGTGTGTGTGTAAGTTTTTGTGTGTGTAAGTTTTGTGTGTGTGTGTTTGTGTGTGTGTAAGTTTTTGTGTGTGTGTGTAAGTTTTTGTGGGTGTGTGTAAGTTTTTGCGTGCATGTAAGTTTTTGTGTTCATGTTAGTTTTTGCGTGTTGGTGTAAGTTTTTGTGTGTGAGTGTAAGTTTTTGTGTGTCTAAGTTTTGGTGTGTGGTTGTAAGTTTTTTGTGTGTGTTTGTATTTTTGTGTGTGTTTGTGTGTGTGTGTAATTGTTTGTGTTTGGAAGTTTTTTTTTTTGTGTGTGTGTGTAATTTTGTGTAGTGTGTTTGTTTTTTTTTTTGTATTGGATTTATTTATTATTTTTTTGCTTGTGTGTTTAAGTTTTCGTGTGTGTGTGCGTTTTAGTTTTGTGTTTGTTTGTGTTTGTAAGTTTTTTGTGTGTGTGTGTGTGTGTGTGTGTGTGTGTGTGTGTGTGTGTAAGTTTTTTTGTGTGTGTTTGTTTTGGCGTGTGTGTGTGTGTTTTAGTGTGTGTGTGTGTGTAAGTTTTGTGTGTGTGTGTGTGTGTGTGTTAGTTTTTGTGTGGTTGTTATTTTTTGTGTGTGCATGTTATTTTTTGCGTTCATGTGTTAGTTTTTTTGTGTGTGTGTGTGTGTGTGTCTGTAAGTGTGTGTGTGTGTTTATGTTTTTGCGGGTGTATGTTAGTTTTCGTTTGTTTGTGTGTTTTAGTTTTGGGTGTGTGTGTGTGTGTGTGTAATTTTTTGTGAGTGTGTGTGTGAGTTCTTTTTGTGTTCTTTTGTAAGTTTTGTGTGTGTGTGTGTGTGTGTGTGTGTGTAAGTTTTTGTGTGTGTGTAAGTTTTGGCGTGTGTGTTTAAGTTTTAGTGTGTGTATGTGTGTGAGTTTTGTGTTTGTGTGTTTGTGTGTTAGTTTTTGTGTGGATGTTTGTTTTTTTGTTCTTGTTAGTTTTCGTTTGGTTGTGTTTGTTTTTGTGTGTGTGTATGTGTGTGTGTGTAATTGTTTGTGTGTGTGTGTGTGTGTGTATGGTTTTAAGTGTGTGTGTGTAATTGTTGGCGATTGTGCGTTATTGTTCTTTTGCGTGTTTGTGTGTAATTGTTTGTGTGTATTTTTTAGTGTGTGTGCGTGTTGTTATTTGTTTGTGTGTGTGTGTGTGTGTGTGTATTTGTTTGTGTGTGTTATCTATTGTTTGTTTGTTTCTTTTTTTTTGTGTGTGTGTGTGTGTAATTTTCTTTTTGTCTTATATTTTTTTGGTGGTTTTAAGTTTTTTGTGTGTGTGTGTATGTTTTTGTGTCTTTGTGTGTGGGTGTTTAAGTTTTTGTGTGTGTAATTTTTTTTTTTGTGTGTGTGTGTATAAGTTTGTGTGTGCTTGTTAGTTTTAGTGTGCATGTGTAAGTTTTTGTGTGTGTGTGTGTGTGTGTAAGTTTTGTGTGTGTGTGTGTAATTTTTTTTTTTTGTTTGTTATTTTTAGTGTGTTTGTGTGTTTAATTGTTTTTGTGTGTGTGTAATTTTTTGTGAGAGTGTGTAAGTTTTTTTGTTTGTTTAAGTTTTTATGTGTGTGTTTGTTTTGGCGTGTGTGTGTGTGTGTTCGTGTGTGTGTGTGTGTGTGTGTGTAAGTTGTGTGTGTGTGTTTGTTTAAGTTTTTGTGTTCGTATTATTTTGTGTGTGCTTGTAAGTTTTAGTTTGATTGTGTAAGTTTTTGTGTGTGTGAGTGTGTAAGTTTGGTTCTGTGTGTGTTTGTTTTTTTTTGAGTGTGTGTGTTTGTTTTTGTGTGTGTGTGTGTGTTTGTTTTTGTGTGTGTGTGTAATTTTGTTTGTGTGTGTAAGTTTTTGTGTGTGTGTAATCTTTTGGGGGCATGTATGGGGACCGGGGGCGGGCTTTTGGGGCCCAGGGTGGGTGGTTGGGGGGCCGGGGACCTTTGGGGACCGTGGGAGTGCCTTTGGGAGCCCAGTGGACCTTTGAGGCCCGGGGGAGGACCTTTGGTGGCCCGGGGGACCCTTGGGGGCCGGTTGGCCCTTTGGGAGCCTGGGGGACCTTTGCGGACCAGGGAAGGGCCTGTGGGGGTCTGAGGAGGGTCTTTGGGAGATAGCATTTCGAAATTTTTACTTTTTAGTTTACTTTTTTTGCGGCGCATCCCTGCGGCGCATCCTGCAGCGCTTTCCCGCGGTGCTTCTCTGACCCGCGGCGCATCCTTGCGGCGCATCCCTGCGGCACTTTCCTGGCCCCCGGCGCAGCCCTGCGGCACTTCTGTGGTCCGGGGGACCTTGGGGGGGGGGGGGAGGGCCTTTGGGGCACAGGGAGGGCGTGTGGGCCACCGGGCGGCCGTTTGGGGGCCCGGGGGGACAGTGGGGGCCCTGGGGGACATTTGGGGACCGGTGGAGGGCCTTTGGGACCCCGTTGGTCCTTTGGGAGCTCGATGGGCCTTTGTGGGGCCCGGGGATGGCCTTTGGGGGTCTGGGTTGGCCTTTGGGGGCGCCGGTGGCCCTTTGGGAGCTTGGGGGGCCTTTGAGGACCGGGGGCTTCCTTCGGGGTTGGGGTAGGAGGATTGAAACCCTTTGGGTTGGGTTAGAGGACCTCACAACACTGTTCAAATGAAAATTGTGTATTATAACGACCACAGAGTTTCACCCTCAAATTTTCTTCTAAAATCTCTTCCAAAATCTTCTTTTAAAATGTCTCTACCTGTTTCGCCGAAATAATTCCACAACCTGTCTAAAACGGTTTCACCCAAATAATCCCTAAACGTAAATTCAGCTTATTCCTTTGTTATTGTCATCTCTGCACTAACGCATTTTAAATTAATTTGAAACGTTTTCGCTCGCTAAAACAATTCATCGCTAAGATATTTCTTGGAGACCTGTTTGCATGGCCTTTGGTTATTAATATCTTTTGGAGTTCGACCAGTAGAACTGTTCCCGAGGCAAAGACATTAATGACTTGGATCTATTCCTGGAGAAATGTTTCTAGGCGAAAATTTTTAAAGTCTGACAGACGATGTCATTGGTTGATTGATCTGTCAAGAAAGGGGAATTAATTTGTTGTTTCTAAGGGGAATTATTGATTCACGATAGGTGAATTGAGGTCGACAGCACAGGTGTTCCAAGGTCGATGTTGTTGATGTTGTAAGTGCACGCTCTCAACGAATGTCAAGGTCGATGTTGTTGTTGCTGATACACTTTGATTACGCAATCAAGTTCTCGGAAATTCACTTCCCCCTCGAGTCCTAGATCAATAACATTGTTCCCGTTTGAATTCAATGCGCATGTGCAACCTTCGTTCCGGAGTTATTACACATAGAAACATCAAATAAATCGACCTTGGAAAAAGAGGTCATTGACCGATTACGCAATCATTCTCCCTAGGGAGGCTATGCCCTTATTTGGGGTGCAAAAAAGTTATAGGTGGCAGCAGGGGTGCGTGACACGAGTTATAGGGTCACTTCTACTCATATAAGGCTATTAAATAAGGCGATGTCTTAGAAACTTCAAAAAAGCTCATTCGATTGAGAATTTAAAGGGCTAGTGCCCTTTTTAATAGTCGAAAGTGATTGGAAGGTGACTAACACCCCTTCAACACCCACCATTTCCCGAAACACATCCAATCCAAATTTTGAGATTCTCATTTTGTTCAGCGTAGTTGATTTCCGGATAGAAATTATGTTTTTGAGGACAGTCCCCCAAAGTCGTTAGGGCAAGGGTTGTAAATTATGCCCTGGGGCCATATACGTTTTTTATAGCCATATACATTTTTTCATGTTGTCGTAAGAACTTCAAAAAGGCTCATTCGATTGGAAATTCAAAGGGCTAGTGCCCTTTTTAATAGTCAAAAGTGAATGGAGGGCAACTAAACGAGACGAAACGAAACAATGTATCCAAGTAAAGTGCCGAAAAAAAAAACACAACAAAAAACAAACGCAGAAAGTCAATGTGAAAAGAACCAAAAAACCAAAGAAAAAACCAAAAACTTAAAAGATGAATAAAATGAAAAGAATTAAAACCAAATACCTAACAACCATAAAAGCGTTTCGTTCGTGAGTTGTTCGCTAGTATCCGTCGATGGCAGTTCATTTTTTTTTTGGATTTTGTGCAAATCGCGGATATTGGCGAATAACTCGCTTTTAGGTTGATAGGTATTTGGTTTTAATTCTTTTAATTTTTGCCTTTTATTGAATTTTATTCATCTTTTAAGTTTTTGGTTTTTTCTTTGGATTTTTGGTTCTTCTCACATTGACTCTCCTCGTTTGTTTTTGTTGTTTTTTTTTTCTCTTCGGCACTTTCCTTGGATACATTGTCTTGTTTCGCGCTGAAGAAGAGAGGCGTTTGTCCTCTCGAAACATTCGCTTTGTTTTTTCAGTATTTTGATTTGGTCTATAAAAATCCTATTTTTGCTCGTTTTTCTTTCTTTATGTGACTTCAGGCCAATCTGGTTTAAGAAAGTATCTTAGTCTTAAGTTCTGGAAACTAGGTCTCTGAGGATGACAACACCCTCGCAACCCTCAGGGCAAGGGTTTTAAATTCTGCCCGGGGGGCATATAAGGTTTTTATATAACGTGTTGTCGTAGGAACTTCAAAAAGGCTCATTGGATTGGAAGTTCAAAGGGCTAGTGCCCTTTTTAATTGTTAAAGTGATTGGAGGGCAACTAACCCACCTCTCACGCCCACCATTTCCCCAAACACATGCAATAAAGATTTTGAGTTAGCCATTTTGTTCTACGAACTTTGAAGATCATGAAATTATATCTTTGAGCAGGACACTCCCCTCACAGTCTTCAGGTGAAGGGTTATAATTTATGCCCTGGGGGATGTAAGGTTATTATTCAAATCTTTGTCGTAGAAACTTGAAAAGGGCTCATTCGATTGGAAATTCAAAGGGCTAGTGCCCTTTTTAATACTCGCAAGTTATTTGAGGGCATCTAACCCCCTCTCACGCCCTTCTTTTCTCCAAACATCCGATAAATATTTTACATAGCCATTTTATTCAACATAGTTGAAAGTTTTGGAAATTAGGTCTTTAAGGATGACAACCCCCCCCCAGATCCCTTAGGGTAAGGTTTGTAAGTTATGCCCTGAGGGCATAGAAGGTTTTTATTGAAAGCGTAGAAAATTCGAAAGGGCTCATTCAATAGGAAATTGAAAGTGTTAGTGCCTTTTTTAATAGTTGAAAGTGATTGGAGAGCGACTAACGCCCCTCTCACACCCACCATTTTCCCAAACACATCCAATCAAAATTTTGAGATATCCCTTTTGTTCAACGTAGTTGAAAGTTCTTGAAATTAGGTCTTTTAGGATGATAGCCCTATCAGAGCCTTCAGTGCTAGGGTTGTAACTTATGCCCTGAGGGCACATAAAATTTATACAGAAAGTTGTTATAGAAATTTCAAAAAGGGCTCATTTGATTGGAAATTGAAATTGCCTTTTTTTAGTCGAAAGTGAGTGGAGAGTAATTAACCCCCCTCTTACGCCCACCGTTTCCCCAAAAACATTTAATCAAAGATAAGAGATAGCCATTTTGTTCAACACAGTTGAAAGTTTTGGAAATTATGTATTTAAGGATGACGAACCCCCCAGAGCCCCAAGGGCAAAGGTTGTAAGTCCTGCCCTAGGGGTATACAATGTTTTTATAGATAGAGTTGTCGTAAAACTTCAAAAAGGGCTCATTCAATTTGAAATTGAGAGGGTTAGGGCCCTTTGTAATAGTCGAAAGTGATTGAAGAGTAAATAACCCCCCTCTTACGCCCACCGTTTCTCCAAACACATTCAATCAAAATTTTCAGACAGTCAATTTGTTCAACGTAGTAAAGAACGATGTGGGCACAACGTGTTTTTTTTCTCCATACCCCGGCACTTCGTATCGAAGAAGTTGTCGTAGAAACTTCGAAAATGGCTCGTTCAATTGGAAATCGGAGATGCTAGTGCCCTTTTGAATAGTCAAAGGTGATTGGAGGGCAACTAGCCTCCCCAAGCCCATCATTCCCCAAATCCCATCCAATTAAAATTTTGAGATAGCCATTTTGTTCAACGTAGTTGATTTCGAGATAGAAAATATGTTTTTGAGGAGGAAACTCCCCCACAACCCTAAGGGCATGGGTTTCTTGTTACGCCCTGGAGGCACATAAGATTATTAAAGAAGGCGATTTGGTAGAAACTTCAAAAAAGCTCATTCGATTGGAAATTCAAAGCGCTAGTGGCCTTTTTAATAGTCGAAAGTGATTGGAGGTCAACTAGCCCACCCCCACATCCATGCTCCCCCAAACACATCCAATGAAAATTTTGAGATCGCCATTTTGCTCCGCGTAGTTGATTTCCAGATAGAAAACATATTTTTGAGGAGGGCACTCCCCCACAACCCTCAGGGCAAGGATTATAATTAATGCCATGTGGGCATTTAAGGTTCTTATTGAAATCTTTGTCGTAGAAACTTGAAAAAGGGCTCATTCGAATTAAAATTCAAAGGGCTAGTACCTTTTTAATAGTCAAAAGGGATTTCAGGGCATCTAACCCCCCTCTCACGCCCACCTTTTCCCCAAACCCATCCAATCAAAATTTTTAACTAGGCATTTTATTCAACGTAGTTGAAAGTTTTGGAAATTAGGTCTTTAAGGATGGAAACCCCTCCCCCCAAAGCCCGGAGGGCAAGGGTTGTAAGTTATGCCCTGGTGGCATATACAGTTTTTATTGAAAGCGTTGTCGTAGAAAATTCAAAAAGGCTCATTCAATTGGAAATTGAAAGGGCTAGTGCCTTTTTTAATAGTTGAAGCTGATAGGATAGCGACTAACGCCCCTCTCACGCCCACCATTTTCCCAAACACATCGAATTAAAATTTCGAGATATCCATTTTGTTCAACGTAGTTGAAATTTCTGGGAATTAGGTCTTTTAGGATGATGACCCCCTTAGATCCATCAGAGCAAGGGCTGTAGTTTATACCCTTGGGCATATAAAGTTCTTATTGAAAGCGTTGTCGTAGAAACTTCAAAAGGGCTCATTCAATTGGAAATTGAAAGGGCTAGTGCCTTTTTTTAACAGTTGAAAGTCATTGGATAGCGACTAACGCCCCTCTCACGCCCACCATTTTCCAAAACATATCAAATTAGGTCTTTTATTGGATATTAGGTCTTTTAGGATGATAACCCCCCCAGAGCCCTCAGTCCTTATATGTCCCCTGGTCATTACTTACAACCCTTACACTGAGGGCTCTGGGGGGGGGGGGTATCAACCAAAAAGACCAAATTTCAAGACCGTTCAGTTACGGTGTAAAAAATGAATATTTAAAAATTTTTATTTAATGTGTATTTGAAAATGGTGGGCATGAGAGGGGCGTTAGTCGCTATCCAATCACTTTCAACTATTAAAAAGGCGCTAGCCCTTTCAATTTCCAATTGAATGAGCCCTTTTTATGTTTCTACGACAACACTATCAAGTAAAATTATATATACCCCAGGGCATAAATTACAACCCTTGCACTGACAGCTCTGAAGGGTTTATCATCCTAAAAGACCTAATTTCCAGAAGTGTCAACTACGTTGAACAAAACAAATATCTCAAAATTTTAATTCGATGTGTTTGGGAAAATGGTGGGCGTGAGAGGGGCGTTAGTCGCTATCCAATCACTTTCAAATAATAGAAAAGGCACTATCCCTTTCAATTTCCAATTCAATGAGCCCTTTTGAAGTTTCTGCGACAACGCTTTCAATAAAAACTTTATATGCCCCCCGGGCATAACTTACAACCCTTGCCCTCAGGGCAGTGTGTCAGGGCTGTCAGGGCTTTCAACTATTAAAAATGGCCCTAGTTCTTTCAATTTCCAATCAAGCCTTTTTGAAGTTTCTACGACAAAAATTTAAATAAAAATCTTATATCCCTCCGGGGCATAACTTACAACCCTTGCCTTGAGTGCTGGGGGGGGATTTCATTCTCAAAGACTTAATTTCCGGAACTTTCTACTATGTTGACCAAAATTGCTATCTGAAAATTTTGATTGGTTGTGTTTGGAGGAATGGTGGGCGTGAGAGGGGGGTTAGTTACCCTCCAATCACTTTCGACTATTACAAAGGGCACTAGCCATCTCAATTTCGAACTGAATGAGCCCCTTTTGAAGTTTTACGACAACTCTAACTGCGACAACTTTCAACTTTGTGGAACAAAATAGCTATATCTAAACTTTGATTGAATGTTTTGGGGAAATGGTGGGCGTAAGAGGGGGTTGATTACTCTCTGCTCACTTTAGACTATTAGAAAGGGTAATTTTAATCTCCAATCAAATGAGCCATTTTGGAAATTTCTATAAAAACTTTCTATATAAACTTTATATGCCCCCAGACCAGAACTTACAACCCTTGAGCTGAGAGAGCTGTGAGGGGGGTTAACATCCTAAAAGACCTAATTTCAAGAACTTTCTACTACGTTGAACAAAATGGAGATCTCAAAATTTTGATTGGATGTGTTTGGGAAAATGGCGGGCTTGAGAGGGGAGTTAGTCGCATCTTTAAAGACCTAATTTCCAAAACTTTCAACTACGTTGAATAAAATGGCTATCTAAAATATTGATTGGATGTGTTTGGAGAAAATATGGGCGTGAGAGGAAGGTTAGTTAGCCTCAAATCACTTTCAACTATTAAAAAGGGCACTAGCCCTTTGAATTTCCAATCGAATGAGCCCTTTTTCAAGTTTCTACGACAACGATTTCAATAAAAACCTTATATGCCCCCAGAGCATAACTTATATCCCTTGCCCTGAAGACTGTGTGGAGATTGTATTGCTCAAAGGTATAATTTCCTGAACTTTGAACTACGTGGAACAAAATGGCTATCTCAAAATCTTTATTGGATGTGTTTGGGGAAATGGTGGGCGTGGAAGGAGCGTTAGTTGCTTTCCAATCACTTTCGACTACTAAACAGAGCACTGGCCATTTCAATTTAAAATCAAATGTACCCTTCTTGAGGTTTCTAAGACAATGCGTTATATTAAAACCTTATATACCTCCTGGGCATTATTTACAACCCTTGCCCTGAGGGCTGTGGGGATGTTGTCATCCTCAAAGACCTTATTTTCAGAACTTAAAACAACGTTGAAGAAAATGGCTATCTGAAAGTTTTGATTAGATGTGTTTGGGGACAAGATGGGCGTGAGAGGAGGGTTAGTTGCCCTCCAATCACTTTTGACTATTAAAAAGGGCACTAGCCTTTTGAATTTCCAATCGAATGAGCCTTTTTGAAGTTTCTACGACAACGCCTTCTATAAAAAACCGTATATGCCCCCTGGGCATAACTTACAACCCTTGCCCTAAGGGCTATGAGGGATTGCCCTCAAAAACATAGTTTCGGTCTTAAAATCAACTTCGCTGAACAAAATGGGTATCTCAAAATTTTGAATGGATGTGTTTCGGGTAATGATGAGCGTTGAAGGGGTATTAGTCGGCTTCCAATCACTTTCGACTATTAAAAAGGGCAAAAACCACTCAAATTTCTAATTGAATGAGCCCTTTTCAAAGTTTCTACGACATCTTCTTCGATACGAAGTGCCCTGCTTTAAAGGTTAAAATTAATAAATAATACATTGTGCCAACATCGTTCTTATATGCCCCCAAGGCATAACTTAAAACTCGTGCCCCGAGGGCTGTGGGGGAGTGTCCTCCTCTTTACTTAGTCCCCGTCTCTTGTCTCGTTCTCGCGTAGCGCGATAAGCAGCGCGATTGCGCTGCCTAAGTAAAGAACAGGGACACGAGAGAACGAGACAAGAACCGGGGACTAAGTAAAGAGGAGCACACTCCTCCACAACCCTCAGGGCAAAGGTTTTAATTAATACCCCGGGGCATATAAGAACGATGTTTGCACAATGTATTATTTATTAATTTCAACCTTTAAGGCAGGGTACTTCGTATCGAAGAAGTTTTCATAGAAACTTTGAAAATGGCTCATTCAATTGGAAATTGGAGGAGTTTGTGCCTTTTTTAATAGTCGAAAGTGATTGGAAGGTGACTAACACTCCTTCAACGCCCACTATTACCCAAAACACATCCAATCAAAATTTTGAGATACCCATTTCGCTCAGTGTAGTTGATTTCCAGCTAGACATTATATTTTTGAGGACAGTCCCCCACAGCCCTTAGGGCACGGGTTGTAAGATATGCCTTGGGGGCATATACGGTTTTTTATAAAAGTTACTGTCGTAGAATCTTCAAAAAATGCTCATTCAATTCGAAACTCAAAGGGCTATTGACCTTTTTAAGAGTCGAAAGTGATTGGAGGGCAACTAACCCTCCTCTCTAGCCCATCTTTTCCCAAAACACATCTAATCGAAGCTTGGAAATAGCCATTTTATTCAACGTAGTTTTAAGTTCTGGAAATTAGGTCTTTGAGGATGACAACACCCCGCCCCCCCAGCTCTCAGTGCAAGGGTTGTAAATTATGCCCAGGGGGCATATAAGGTTTTTATATAACGCGTTGTCGTTGAAACTTCAAAAAGGTTTAATTCGATTGGAAATTGAAATAGCTAGAGCTCTTTTTAGTAGTAGAAAGTGATTGGAAAGCCACTAACACTCCTTCCATACCCACCATTTCCCCAAACACATCCAATAAAGATTTCGAGATTGCCATTTTGTTCCACGCAGTTCAAAGTTCTGGAATTTATACCTTTGAGCAGGACACTCTCTCCACAGTCTTCAGGGCAAGGCTTATAAGTTATACACTTGGTGCATACAAGGTTTTTATTGAAGTCTTTGTCATACAAACTTGAAAAAGGGCTCATTCGATTGGAAATTCAAAGGGCTAGTGCCCTTTTTAATCGTGGAAAGTGATTTGAGGGCAACTAATCCTCCTCTCACGCCCATCTTTTCTCCAAACACATCCAATCAATATTTTAGATAGCCATTTTATTCAACGTAGTTGAAAGTTTTGGAAATTATGTCTTTAAGGATGACAACCCCTCCCCCCACAGCCATCAGGGCAAGGGTTGTAAGTTATGTCCTGGGGGCATATAGGGTTTTTATTGAAAGCGTAGAAACTTCAAAAGGGCTCATTTGGTTGGAAATTGAAAGAGCTAGGGTCATTTTTAATAGTTGAAAGTGATTGGAGAGTTACTACCACCCCTCTCACGCCCACCTTTTCCCCAAACGCATCCAATCAAAATTTTTAGGTATCCATTTTATTCAACGTGGTTGAAAGTTTTGGAAATTATGTTTTTAAGGGTGACAACCTCTCCCCCCACAGCCCTGAGGGCAAGGGTTGTAAGTTATGCCCTGGCGGCATATAAAGTTTTATTGAAAGCGTTGTCGTAGAAACTTCAAAAGGGCTCATTCAATTGGAAATTGAAAAGGCTAGTGCCTTTTTTAATAGTTGAAAGTGATTGGATAGCGACTAATGCCCCTCTCACGCCCACCATTTGCTCAAACACATCGAATTAAAATTTTGAGATATCCATTTTGTTCAACGTAGTAGAAAGTTCTGGAAATTAGGTGTTTAAGGATGATAAACCCCGTCAGAGCCCTCAGTGCAAGGGTTGTAAGTTATGGCCTGGGGGCATATAAAATTTATAAAGCAAGTTGTTATATAAATTTCCAAAAGGGCTCATTTGATTGGAAGTTAAAATTGCCCTTTTTAATAGTCAAAAGTGAGTGGAGAGTAATTAACCCCCTCTTACGCCCACTATTTCCCCAAAGCATTCAATCAAAGTTTAGAGACAGCTATTTTGTTCCACGCAGTTGAAAGTACTGGAAATTATGTATTTAAGGATGACAAACCCCCCAGAGCCCCAAGGGCAAAGGTTGTAAGTTCTTCCCTGAAGGCATATATGGTTTTTATAGATAGAATTGTCGTTAAACCTCAAAAGGGGCTCATTCAGTTTGAAATTGAGAGGGCTAGTGCCCTATGTAATAGTCGAAAGCTATTAGAGGATAACTAACCCCCTACTCACGCCTCTTATTCCTCCAAACACATTCAAATCAAAATTTTCAGATCGCAAGTTTGTTCAACGTATTAGAAAGTTTCTGGAAATTAGGTCTTTGAGAATGGCACTCCCCCCAAGCACTCAGGGCAAGGGTTGTAAGTTATGCCCTGGGGAAATATAAGATTTTTAATTGAAAGTTTTGTCGCAGAAACTTCAAAAGGGCTCATTTGATTGGAAATTGAAAGAGCTAGGGCTATTTTTAATAGTTGAAAGTGATCAGAGAGTGACTACCACCCCTATCACACCCCCATTTCCCCAAGGTAAGGGTTGTAATTTATGCCCTGGGGGCATATAAGGTGTTTATACAAAGCGTTGTCGTTTCCAAAAGGGCTCATTTGATTGGAAATTGAAAGGCCTAGTGCCCTTTTTAGTAGTCGAAAGTGATTGGAAGGCTTGACATTTTTATCGTAAAGATCGATGTAGGTATAATGTAATATTTTTTGTTGTTGTTGTTGTTTTGACCAGGGCACTTCGTGTCAAAGGAGTTGTCGTGGTAACTTTGAAAAGGGCTTATTCAATTGAAAATAGAAAGGGCTGATGCCCTTTTTAATAGTCGAAAGTCATTGGCGGGCAACTAACCCTCTTCCACTCCCTCCCATCCACGCCCACCCTCCCCATTGCCCAATATGTTTTAAAACTAAATGTTGCCTTAAGATTCAATCAAAATGCACTGTGATAATGTTAATTCCCAATAAGGCATCTCAGCAGTATCCCAAGAACGATTGAGGGTATTATTTTCAAACTTACGGGGGTACATCTGCTCTTAAAATTTAACCAAATCAAAATAGCGTAAGTTTATCCAAGCTATCAAAGAAAGTAAACAGATTTTTTTGCGAATGGTATCAAGTTTTCCATTTCAGGTCAACCAAAGGAGGTATGAAACTGAATTAAACAGTACCATTTGTATCCAGATTTTTAAAAGGGTGTATGTTGTTAAAAATTGCTGAAAATTTTTCTCTAACATGCAAATAGCAGGCCAAACTATAAAGTCTTAAAAAATGAAAAGATTTAAAGTATTATTTTCTTTGTCCCTGAAAAGACTATCTCAATATAAAACGAACAGAAATTAATTAAAAAAATCTTTTTCAACAAAATGTGTTTTCAAAGAAAAGTAAAGAACTCCATTAAAAAAAAAATTAGCAAAAATAAAATCAAATAATATACCAAGTATCAAACGTTTTTACTTTTACAACTTTAATAAATCAAATAATATTAACATTTTAATTACTAAACTTCAGTATATGTATATTAAACTAACAATGCACATTCATTTGTATTTTTCAGTAAAGTGCAAATTTTGTTATAATATTAACATTTGAATTACTAAACTTCAGTATATGTATATTAAACTAACAATGCACATTCATTTGTATTTTCAGTAAAGTTCAAATTTTTTTCTGGGCTTCAAAGTCATAGGGTTTTGTGCCCAACTTATGTTAATTTCTGCTCATTTTGAGTTTGACTTGGTTAATTAGTGTAATTTCTGTTTGTTTTTGGTTTCATTTATCTATCGATGCTGATTTGTGGTACTTTCACACTTGGTAGATTATTTGATTTTATTTTTGCTCATTTTTTGTTAAATCGAGTTCTTTACTTTTCTTTGAAAAACTTATTTTGTGGAAAAAGTTTTTTTCAATTAATTTGGAAGTAGGAATGTCCAAAAATAAGTATTCCTGCCAAAATAAGTATAAGTGAAAACGCTGTTGCACTTCGACTCAGCAAGAGCAAACAAGGGGCTGGATATTAGGGAACAGGGTTGCCACCCTGAGCTCGAAGAATTTACTAAATCGGAGAGGAAAAATTTACTAGATCGCATTTGTTTTTACTAAATGCTCCAAAAAAAATTTTGCGCGTGCGGCTATGCCGCACGCGAACCATCAAGCATCGATTTTACTATAGGATAATAATCAAAATGATCTTCACAATATTTGTTCCTTCTTTATTCTTTTTTTTCTCTTTTCCTCTTTTCTTTCGTTTTGATAGTATGATTTAAAATTCTGGAAACCTACCAGTTCAAAAATTCTTTTTTTGTATTATATGGCTATACTACTGGATCGGCTTCATATTCCAGATGCGGTGTTCCAAGACGTCAAACAATAGTCTGGGATCTTGGATTCTGGAAATTCTGCAGTTGAAGACCGGTTTTAAATTTATCAATGTTCTTCAGGTGATAAAATTCAGATATATTGAAAAAGTAAAAACAATCAACGAAGACAAACAGCTACAACTCATCACGAAGCAATTCAGGCGATGAAGTGCTAAGAATCTGAGGTGTGTTTGAAAGTGATGGCTTTTGAAATTTGTCCCCCAGTTTCGGTTTTTAGGTTTGAAATCTAAACCCTTAAATTTTACATTTTTAGGAGGAAATTTGAACAGTTTTAAAACACTAATTGGGCTGGTCTTTAAATTCGGGATAAGCTGCTTACAAAGATGTCTGGCAGATTTTAAAGCCATTAATTTATGATTTTTTTTAACTGATTTTTTTCTGGATTCTTTCTCGTTCGTATTCTTGAGAATCAAACAACAATTCAATCTATGTCACTTCAAAATATAAACTACGTAATCGGCTACCGGTTTATTTGTAAAATTATGTAAGTTAAAAAGTACACCTAATATTGAACTAGGGTTGCCAAGAAAAAGAAAACTTTCATAGCATACAATAGGCTAATTAGTTTAAAAAATACCATTTTGTCAATAGTCTTCAGCTGAGGTAAATCATAAAAATTTTATAATAAAAAGAAAAACATGTAGTCATAATTAAAAAAGTCGCACTTAAAAGGCTTTACTCGTCCTCGTCCTCATCCGAATTTAAAGCATCGACTACTGTCGAATTCTGACTCACCTGTTTCCATTTCTTCAAATCGCTGCGTCATCGTTGGGGATCACTCTGTCATGGACTTCACTTGACGACCTGAGGACAAGTTGCTTTGTTTTCATAAGGACCGAAACAGTCGAGATATTTAGCTTATTCCG
Organism: Artemia sp. Qi Xiang Cuo; assembly: GCF_049724085.1. Taxonomy (NCBI): domain Eukaryota; kingdom Metazoa; phylum Arthropoda; class Branchiopoda; order Anostraca; family Artemiidae; genus Artemia; species Artemia sp. Qi Xiang Cuo. Next base: position 7,134,525 of record NC_142806.1, read on the forward strand.
ATTTTTGGTTTTTATGACGGACAAAATCGAGAACTGTCTCTCTGCTCCAGCGCTTGAATGGGGCAAGCTGCAGAGAGTCAGAACGAACTTTGGAAAGCATGGAAACAGTTCATTTCCTGCAGCATCTTTAAAAAGAGACCAAGCTTTCCAAAATTGCACGGAATTTCAAAGTCCAACTGTGAAACGTGACGGAGAGTAGTTTTCCTCCGTGATCGTTTTCCTCCGTTTAGTTGACGCAAACTCAAGTTTGCGTTAGTTAAACTTGCTCATAACGCAAGTTTATCGGATTCGCCTATTTTACCCACTCCCTAATTTTTTTCGGATCAACCTATTTTGCCCCCCCCACCCCTAAAAAAAATTCTTTATTCACCCCTATGTAGACTGAAACCATAGGTCATCTCATTCAGAATAGAAGAATCACTCCAGTTCACCGTAGTCACCCAATACAGTGGTCAGCAACCATTTTAGTAAGAGGTTCAAATATAAAAAATTGGACGATTGTTTAATATATGACCACAATAAATATTTAATAATGTATCAAACCTATATCAGAGATTTAGACCTTAACTCAATTACGAGGACCCCACCCGCAATTTCCCCAACCCACAAATATTACTATTTACCTTACTTAGACCCTAGGATGAAAGGATGGTAAAATTTCTATCTAAAAGTAAAATTAATCATTTTATGCAATTATGAAAAAAAAAAATAACTTATTAAGAATGAGGAGATTCACTAAGCCACCTTGGCTGGTTTTTGTTTTGGGTGGCTTTTACAATAGATTCCCAATCATCACAAATACAAGTGTCACTACAGCTTCATTTTTAGTTGGTAAGATTTGATACACAGAAAGATGATTTTGTCGACCTTTAGACGCCGGAAGTGAAGTGTCTGTTTATTAAAATAGGTGACTGCTTGTCTGTCTCTTAAGATACAGACAAGCAAAAATTTTAAATTGTCATATATTTACGATAATTTTTTTCCCTGAAATCTTTGAAAATAAAAAAATTTTTCGTTCAATTTAATTCATGACTTTTTACTAGTTTTTACTACATTTCGGGAAATTTACTAGATCCTCTAAATTTACTAGATTTTTTTTTTTACTAGATCTAGTAAAATCCTACTGACGGTGGCAACCCTGTTAGGGAATGTCGGAAATAAAGCTATTTCTTGTATGGACTTAAACAGATTATCTTTGCGTTAAGCTGTGGCCTGACATTAGAATTACTGTCTTTCAAGACTTCACAGCTTTTCAAAAATTGTACATAAAATGTAACAAAATGTAACAGTAAAATTATGTTTATCTTGATTGAAAGGCAAACTTATAATAATTTTGAAATATTAATTTTTTCAAAATAACATGATTTTTATCAATGTAAATTATAAAAAAAATATTTCTAAATAAATATTTTGATTAAATTATTATTTAGAAAATGTTGGTAATCAGATAATTTTTCAGAATTAACGTCAAATACAGCTTTGAAGGATTTGAAACATATATTCTGCAAATAATTTAACCGAAACAGAGAGTTGCAACACAGACCATGTGACCAAATCGACAATCAATAACAAGGGGTTTCTAAATTATCTTTCATATTTTTAAATGTTGTCTACAACTAGACCCCGGCGCCGCGCGGGCGGGTCAACCTAACGCTGCCGACAAGAGGCCCGGTTGACTGCCACCGACGTGTCACAACGCCACCGGTGCGCCGCGGGCGCGCCGCCGCCGGCAGAGGCGGTGGCGTTCGGTTGACTTTAAATGAATTTTGCGGCAATTCTTTATTGCGTCAACCGCAAAGTTGGAGCTTTTATGTTAATTCCAGTATTGCCCAAGCGTTTGGATGTTGACTTTCCCTTCACATTTACGAGGACTCCAAATTGTTCAAAATAAATCAATAAGAATCCTGGACCATTTTTTAGCACACCCTAGGAAGACAGAAGAATTATCTGAAACTAAAACTATCTTTTCTATTTCTTGATATTCTTGGTTTAAAACAAATTTTTCACCTTAATTTGGGCATATGGTTTTTGAAAATCAAACATAAAGATCATTTTTTCAATAGTATGAATCTTTTGGTTGAAAATAAACATAGCCATTTATCAAGAGCTAGGATTAAGTTTCTTTTCCTGTTTGTTAAAGATGAGAGATCAAGACTAAGTTAAAGAAATCACCTTCCTCAGATTGCGAATAAATATAAGTTATTTGAATTAGTAAGTGAATCACCATCACTATACACATGTAAAAAGAAATTGAAAAAGATGGTCCTTTCAGCCTACAGTAGCGGGGATTGATTGTATTATGATTTATTTATAAATTGTTAAATAAATCCCATCCCTATCTCAGTTACTCGACAGTTAAGTCATATTTGTTTTGTTTTTTTTTCATTTCTTTTTGTTTTCATTTCTTCTTTAAATTTATTTTAAATTTTGTTATGTTCTTATCAATTTTTAATTTCTTTTTTGAAGTTATGTTAGCGGGAAGCGTAATTTCTTTTTCCTATAATTTTTTGATAAAGGAGACATTACGAGATTCCTCTCTTCTCCTTTGTACAAAATTTATGTATATGTGTTCGTTAAATAAAAGTCAAGTAAAGTCAAGCCTAACAATGCCCAACAGATCAGAATCAGAATCATTTTAATGAAAACAGCTGTCATAGACACATAAAAAAAAATGCACTAAAAGGCGCTGTTTTTTACATGAAAACATTTTTACATGAAAACACTTCTCTACATTTTATTAAAAGCACTTGTAAAAAAAGGAACAAAGGAGTTACTAAGTCTGTTTGTGCGGCAAGAGACGGGCATAAGTTTGCTTTTGCTTCTGGTATTTGTGCGGAGAGGCATTTTAGGTGGTAATATTGTCCTATGTACAGGACTAGACAATAAAAACTGGCCAAAACGAATCATCAGCTGAAAACGGCGATCGTGAAGGCTTGGTATTTCAAGTGACTTCAGAGCGGAGCTGTAATCTACATATTCGTCACAAAGAATGATCTTTACAGCTCGTTTCTGGATCCCCTCCAAATCATCACTTAAGTAATCTATGTGATGAACTTGTGGGCCCCAGACGGGACACGCATATTCAAGGATGGGTCGAATAAAAGTGAGGTACGCTATTTTCAGCTGATACACTGGAAAACCTAGGCGGCGCATCGCCACCAGTTTCCGCATAGCATAATGTCCCTTCTTAACCAGCTCTTGTACATGAATAGAGAATGAACAGTCCACACTAAAGGTAACGCCCAAGATAGTCGCACACGAAACAGAAGGAAACAAAGTGGCGGGGTAGGTAAAATCGCGTTTAAGTGGGTTGAACCTCAAAACCTTTGATTTATTCTCATTAATTTGAAGACTGTTCGCAGTACACTGTGATTTAAACTGATCGAAAAAATTTGGGTCGAACTGGGCTACAGCTTGCGAATCCTTTACGTGGTATTTAAGAAGCGCAGACAAATCATCGACGAATTTAAAACGATCGTCGAAGCCAGAAAGGACATAGTTGATAACAGCCAGGAAAAGAAGAGCTGCTAATTTGGTACCTTGTGGGGCGCCACATGTAATTTCCACCCATTCCGATTCAATATCACCGGGAAAAAGGGTGTACACTTTTTGATACCTGTGACGTAAGAAATCAACTACTAATTGGAGGATGTGCTTACGGGCACCCATTGACTTGAGATTCTGGGCGGCAAGAGGGTGCTTAATCAAATCAAATGCCTTTCTGTAGTCTACCAGAAGTAAATCTACAAACGAGCTTCCAAACTCCAACCATTCAACCACTAGGTGATAAAGCCGTACTAAATAAACAGACGTGCTGCATCCCTTCAAGCAACCATACTGGAAGGGGTCAAGTGACGGTGAAATGTCCGTGAGAAGTTTACGATATATGAAAGATTCTGCAACTTTAGCAAAGTTCGGTGTGATCGAAATAGGTCTTAACTGATCACATGTCTTAAGTCCTTTAACTTTGGGTATCACGCGAACATAGGCTCGCTTCCAACCATAGGGAAAGGTTTGTTCACTGAAGCACTGATTGATGATCGATGCCAATGGTTTGGCTAAAAACAAGGCATATTCACGAATAAGTTTGACCGGCAACTCACCAGGGTAGGAAGAGCAATTCGGTTTTAGTTTTTTAAGTTCTTTAAAAACAGCAAATTTGGTAAACTGTTTTATTTCGTCAGTTTCACAATCGACTAAGAGATCAACCAGTTCGGCGTCTGTAATTGAGGAATAGGTGGTACAACTGCCAGCAAAGAACTCGTTTACGTCTGAAGCGCTCATTTGAGATCCGTCAGGCTTGGGTATTTAGCTCACTGTTAACTGACTTGCCAGTCATTTGTTTCACTGTGGAAAGCCACTTCCCACAGCTACTTTGGAGCAGGGGTACTACCTTTTCCCGAACATAATTTCTTCGCTTGAAACGATTAACGGCCACGATTCGATTTCTAAGTTTCGCTGCCGCGGCTATTTGTCCGGAACTGTGCAGCTTGCACCTCATCTTGATCATTTGTTTGAGATCGCTTGTGATCCATGGCTTATTGGACTCACTTACCACTACAACTTCAGTGGGAAAAAACTTTTGAAACATCTCTAACAGAAGAGAGTTAAACTGCTGAACTTTGCTATTCAGGTTTACTATAGAACACAGGTCGTCGAAGCAGTAAGTCCCGATCCACCGACCGAAATCGCAGATTGATTGAGAGTTAAGCGGACGAATAGTCACTTTGGTTCTCTTTGGCTTCGGTTGGTTATCTTTGGCTTGCCAGAGAATTACATAATGATCTGAACTCTGGAGAGGACCTAACGACCAAGGGGAGTAATAATTGTCACTCATGTTTGTAAAAATTAGGTCTAGAGTACTGCCACTCTGATGCGTAGCAATGGTAACTACCTGCTTCAGATCAAGGACACTAGATACCCATTGTCTGTTCGTCTGGTTAAAATCGCCAGCTATTATGAAGCCAGGATAGGCATGGGCACGACGAAGTTTATCGATGTAGGTCTGTAAGTAGCTGATAAGCTCTTTCCTATTTTTTGCACTCTCTGGGTAATACACAGATGCAATTATCAAACATGATAACTTTTTTGATAGTTTGGATTGCTTGCACTCTACCCATCTTGACATGAATCGGTTGGTATATTTAACAGCTTAGATGAAATGTCATTACGAATATAGATACCAACGCCACCACCTTTTCTACTCAAGCCTCTATCACGGCGAGTGTTGAAATAGCTAGTGTATCCTTTTATTCTACCCATTTCCTCAGTGATATCCCAGCATTCGGTAACTGCGGCAATAGGAACACTCACTTCTCTCAGCAGTATCTCCATTTCGTCAACCTTATTTGTTAAGGATCGGGCATTACACAGAATGAAATTCGGAAGCTTTGCCTGCACTGAAAACTGTTCAGGACGTAACAGCGGGGGAAATTCATCAGAGAAACATAGTGCGATCGGCTGCAGTTCTGATGGAGAAAGAGGGGGAGGACTTTTGTATTTTTGCAAACGTCTTATTTTCACAAGAGTCCTTGGTTCACATGCAGCCGTCTCCCGGTCAGAAAGACGTTCCTCAGAAAGACGTTTTCAAATTTATAATACGGTCATTATTTAAATGTGGGGAATATATCACAATATAATGTTTCACAATCTGTGGTAATATTTTGGCTTATCCTGTATCTTTACTTAGACAACGCTATTGCACTGCCTTTAATTTTTGTTTTGGGTTTGGCCTGCTGATATCAATAGTTTTTGTAAATATAAATTAGTAAACCCAGAAGCAAATCAATTTAATAAGAAATCATAAATAATATTTAAATAAATCACATACATTATAAGTTTACTACAACAAATTAAATGTTACAGAGTCAATATCCATTCAAATTACAAGCAAATGAATAGCACAGTACCCGGGGCTATTAGAATAGATCTTGGTTTTATTATTAGATTTAGCTTCTTGTCGTGGGCGTTGAGGGAGGTGGAGGGGGATATCTACTGCAGCATTAGTGGTGAATCTGGCTGAAAAAAGATGTGTGTATACGACATTAGCCTTTCCCCACTCGAAATCTTGTATACGCTATACTACTTTCGTCAGCGGTAGCTTATTGCTGACAATTTTAGTAAAAGCCGAGCACCAGCACTTATACTTATGATTATTTAATATGTGTTTTCTGTTTATAATGCATTGCATAATGTTTTTAAATTCACCAAGTACCGTGTTTGTTAAAATAGTTACTTTTCTTCATTACTACTTGAATAGTACCTACTTCAACCGCACCCCCTCCCCCCCCCCCCCAAATAAGAATGCTCTGGCTACGCCCATGGTAAGAAATAATCAAAAGCAAATAATAGGTGCATCCACTACCAAGAGATGTCAACCCCTCATTCCCGACAATCACTGTGGTATAAGAAAGGATTGAAAACTAATATATTTTGATCACTTTTATTGATTTCAGTGCCCTAAGAATAAACTGCATTTTAAGTGCTCTCCTGTTTCTATAATATTGATTTCACGTTCAAAAGAATCAAGCACATTAACAATGCAGATCCTCTCATCTGATAAACTTGATGCAAATAGTGCCTTTTTATTTAGTTTTAACATACCTCCCAAAATTCTTCAAAGTTTAAGTTCAATATTCTTAGCCTTTTCGGCAACACCCATAATCAAACGTCTCTGCTTTTCCTATTTATAAATCTTAAATATAAACAAAGGTCCTATTGCACAATCTACAATCCTTATCCTGGGGCTGTGGGGGGCAAGACATCCTTGGACGACTAGCTGGTGGACCTTATGGTTAGTTTGAACTGAATGACAATTCCAGAATTTCAATTAGTGTTGAGCAGAGGACCCCCTAAAATGGTAGGAGGAGCGGGGGCTGGTTGCCCTCGAATCACTCTTCAACGTCCCCTCATCATATCTTAGAAGTTTTACCTTAATACTCACATCCGTTCCTGGACATTGCTGACATTCCTTTCTGAAAACAGCAAGCAAAAGCCTTTTTTGGAGAAGACCAAGGATAAAACATGATTTCTTTTCCCCAAAAAGCATATATGGTAATTTTGGGAAACTTTCCTAACTAACAACCCTTGCAAAAAGGCCTGTGGGGAGTTTTGCCACCCCCAGAATAATAATTATGTAACGATAAATAAAAGCTCAAATAGGGATAAAATCCTTTTAATGGACAGTGATGATGATAACAGTGATAGAAATTCACAAAAATACCAGATATTTCAGTCGCATATGCAGTAACCATCATCAGTAGTTATGTTTTTGTTATCATCACAATACTTATTTAAAATAATTATTCTATTATGGACTGCCGCATAAAATATATAATGAGTCAGAAAATTGCTTGTGCAGGACGTCTATATAGTTGGTATAAGGATACCACTAAATATATAAAACCATTTAGTTACCAAGAAAGTTCCACGTTTCCACAAAGCCAGCGTTCAACTGGAGACTCCAGGGACTTCTTTCTACTCTTTGTTCTATTACCCCAGGGTAATGGAACTCAGCTTTTCCTAAGATCTTGCTGATGTGCCTATTTGAAAACAAACAAACACATAGTGTATTTTGATCTTATTCAACATACTCCTCAACATAACCTTAAAGTATTTGTGTAGAAAAGGTCGCCATTCCCAATAAAAGCAGTCACAATTACAAGTTGTTTCAGTCACAGTCAAATACAGTCGCACTTATTTGTTGTATCTGCAATAGTAGTAGTCGCAGCAGTGACCGTTAGAGTTTATGTAAAATATTTGGATGTACCTTACGGTTACTAACACGGAGGCGAGGCGGTATTTTTGAACAGTTTGCACTTTCTTCGCCATTGACTTAATGCTTTCTTATGATTAAATAAAAAAAAATTTAACTGAAAGTAAGGAGCAACATACGAACAGAAATTATTCCGTATATGAGAGGGGATTTCCCCTCCTCAACGCCTCGCTCTTTACGCTCAGTTAATTTCAGTTGAAAACTTTTTTTTTAATTTTATTTTTGATCGTTTTTTGAATAATGCTGGGAAATCTGGCACCCCCTTCATAGCAATGTCCTTTCCCCCATGAAAACTTCTTTCTTGGAAAGATCCTCCGACATAGATTTAGATAGATTAGATAGATTTATTTATTTTCCATATACCAGTAAAATAATTACATAGCAATCTACAAATCCCCACAAAGGCTCCATGGCCTGTAGGAGGGGGATTATGAAAAGATCAAAAAAACATTAAATATTTAAACACTTAAGATTTAAACAATATAAACATAATATTAATACTTAAACATATAAACATAAGCATTTGAACTTTTAACATATAAAGCATTTGCTTAATAAAACACGAAAAAAAAAAAAATAAAAAAAAAGAAATAAATGAAAAAAAAACTATTTGCAGCAGGCAAAAGTAAAGAAAAGTAATCACATGAAAACAAATATTTTTTACTAGTCTTTTGAAGGTGCCAAATGAGTGGCATTCTCGAACCGAATCGGGATGGGTGTTCCATGTCAAATGACACGTAACAAGAGGATTAAAATCGGATCTCATTGTTGGTGTATGGGGAATTTGGATATTTAGAGAATTATGGAGTTGATAATTCGACCGATCAGATACAAAAGAAGACGTAAATCTAAGGGATCTAGGAATATCACCATGGATTTGAAGAAAAGCGAAAGACGCACAGGAAAGAATATAAAGTTTTTTAATATCAAGTAACGGTTTAGTTGCCGAACGATTTACATCCTGGATAAGATTTATAGCTTTATCATAAGTATTCGAAAGCGGTTTGAGAAAAGAAGGGAAAGTAGACAGCCATATGACTGAACAATAGGAAACATAAGAATGAATTAAGCTATGAAATAGGATTCTTAGAATTGGCCCTGGAAAGATATGGTTTAGTTTTCTTAGAGTACCGAGGTTTCTGCATACCTTCATTTTAATCAAATCAATATGGTGTTTAAAAGATAAATTTTCATCTAGGAGGATACCTAGGAAACGGACATGGCCATCCTTTGGTCTACTAATAAAGCCTTTGGATATATGAATTTCAGATAATTGAGGACAAGCCTGGGATATACGAGAAAAAACCAAAAAACTAGTTTTAGAAACATTTAAGGCAAGAGGGTTAGCATCAAACCAAATTGAAACTCTCTGAAAGAGGTCCACTAACTTTGTACGAACCTCATCCTCAGTTCTCCCAGAGGTAATACGTGTGGTATCATCGGCAAAAGTGACAAGAGAATCCGATGTATGCAAAACTATAGTTGTAAGTAAGGGAGACTGTTGGATGACGTAGATGACAGCAATAAAGAGGATTATTATTTCTAACTGCAAATATTAGGTCATTTATATAAGTTAAAAACATTGCCGGCCCTAAAACTGACCGTTGAGGGACTCCCTGGTCAGCACTTGATGGTGAGCGAAAAAGGAATTCAACAGAAATTAGTCGATCAGACAGTAAATACTTGAACCATAAGCACTCACTGCCTCTTACGCCACACTGATAAAGTTTTAATAAAATATTACTGTGGGCTTAAGAATCAAAGGCTCTACGAAAGTCCAGCAACAAATCGGCAGAACTCAAAAGGGAATCTCTGGCAGAGTGAAGATAAAAAGACTTGTTGTTTATTAAACTTTTTTAGAAATTATAAACGCGTTTGAAACTTTGGACTGATTTTACGTCTCTAGAGAAAGGTGACGCACTGATTTAGACTGGAGGCATTTTTCCTAGCTTTGTTTGTGACTAAATAAAATTAGCCGTTTTTCTTTTAATACTCTCTTTAAATCTTTTTGGTCAATAAATAGTTTTTACCGATATGAAATTTACTTTTTTTGTGTGAGTTTTTACTTTTTTTTGTTGAATAACCAGCTAACCATGTGCATAGCTAAAGGGACTAAAAGTATTTTTTTTTCCCTCATCCCCCAAAGAAAAACTGAAGAAAATTTCATATTTAAATCTTGTATGAAATCTGAGACAACCCTTAAAGAAATTTCTAGCAACACTTATGTCCACTGCTTATTTTGGTATATGCATAAATGGGAGAAACGTGAATGTCTATCAGAGTCAATAGCTCAAATTTGGAATAGTAGCATTGTTTTGTTGTCGCGATTTAACAGTTTAAAATATTGATACTATAATTATAAAAGAGCTTGATTAAAGCTGAGACATGAAACAGTGCTTGAAAATGTGAAAGAAGACGCAAGTAGTTTTGTCAGAGGAATTGTATTTTGGAAGTCTCAGGTGTTATTTAAACGACTGTATACCAAACAATAAGTTTTCCGAAATTTGTGTTTTTACATGACTACCCAGGACTGTAATGAAAAAAAAATTTGACTTGGCTAGGTATCACAGACAAAGATTGACAGGCTACCAAAATTCTTACAGTATAATTATAGGTTACAAGAAAAGATTTAAAGAAAGTAAGAATTTTAAGGGAGATAACCAAGAAACAAGACCAATTAGTTAATAAATCAATGAATTTGGAAAGAGGGAGGGGCTAGTAAATTTCCTCGACAGTGTTTTAACCTAAGATATTCTAAGAAGATTTGCTTGGTCTTTAGAAGATTCTTCGTTAAAGTCAGCTGTTAAAAATGCTCAAAATAAAAAATCTTTGTATTTAAAATATCTCTGGAGGATTTCATTTGCTGGTTTTTGAGGCCAGAGCTCCCTTGTTTAGCATGTTTGGCTTGAATTTGTTGTTTAAGTTTTGTACGACTATTCTATAGATGGTCTTTATCCTGTAATACACAAGATATAAGCCGGTAGGCAGAAGCATTCTGAGAGAGAGGATCAGGCTGTGCTTTCTGCCCAAATACACATACTGTGTCATAGTAAGGGTTTATCTGGAATTTTATTAATGACTGGCTTTAGTTTAGAAGAGTAGACACACAAAAAGTAATAAAAGACATAATTTTAATTGTGTCTTCAGAACATAAATGGTACTGATTCTTGTGCTTGCGAAGTGAACATTAAGCTTGATTTTCCTTTTGCAACGGAGTATTGTTAATCTGTTTGTTTTGAATACATCTGTAAAAAATTTCCAAATTGACTTCCAAAGCAGTCTATACTGTTATGTCCTGTGATTGTGTTTAAATAGCACCATCTATAACTCAAATCACGTGATATAAGCAGTCAATAGACCGAGGGAAGCAGACCTAAAAGAAAACAGAAAGAAAATGAAAACCATGAAATGTAAAGAATACTAATAAATAATAGCTACTAAAGAATAGACCAATAAAAAGAATAAATAATGAAGAAAAAAGAACAATTTATGTTTAAAATGAAAAACTAAAAAGACTACTGATGAGGCAGATGGGACAAAAGCATTCGAGGGTAAAATAACTTGGGCCAAACCTGACCTTAGAGAGTCTGTAAAACGCACAGTTCCAGAAAAATTAGGTGATGGCACAATAGTCCAATTTGTTACAGCACAAGAGTTTTTCAAAAATACAGTTTTGTATCTTATTACAAAACTTGCTCATATTTTTGTTAAAACATATTTATGTTTTGCTGAGGACGGCTCTTGAAAATAGAGACGAAATATTAATTAAACAAAATTCCACTGTCTTCTTGTTTCCCCTATTGTTCTTCTTGTTTTTGATGTTAATTATATTATAACATTATTATATAAAACACACTCGAGAAGTGAAGTTTGGAGTTTGTTGAAGTTTGGTTAATAATGAACTTTTCTTTGTCTTTGAGACGGTCAGCCGACGCCAAAACTCTAAATTTAATAATTCACAAATGACCTTCACAATTTTGCTAATAAATTATTTTATTTTCATCATATCTTATGGTCACCAAACTTCACTTCTCAGGTCCAAACCGTAAAGACAGTCACAATGTTCACAAAATCAAATTGGTTGCTAAAGCCAAATTTCTCCAAGTGTTGTGAATCTACCATTTGAATCGACAATTGAAAAGAGGGTTTGCTCAGGTACAATACCAACATTTCATATCTAAAGTTCTGTGAACAAAATACCCTGTTTAACGGTTTTGTTTTAAAGCATAAATCAGATTAGGAGCTTTTGAAATCAAAACTAATTATTTTATGTTTATCTGAAACCAAACGTAACATAATACGTTCTGTTAAGCTAAAATTATCCCCCGTCACAACCCCCCCCCCTGAATGAAAGCTTTAAGTATAAATTAAACATGACAAATACAACCTGGGTTTGATCCGGTAAATTTTAAATTATTTATTTTTTAGGGTTTTAAAATTCTATGTACTACTGAATTAGGGTTGCTCCAGCCGGTCCTAGGCCTTTACCCGAAAACCCCCTACCCCTCCCCCTCAAAAATACCATTCTACAGAAAATATCCTCCCCATCCGCAGAAAAGACCCCCTCCCATGGAAAATTCGTCCCCACGAAAAGAAAATTATTCCCAAAATTTTATTCCCGCTGAATTTTCCCCCCAGACAATCCCCTCCCCTCCATGCAGAAGGCTCCTCTGTGAAAAATGTTTGTATGTTTCCCAATCTCAAATACTATCAGTAAACATTGGGTAAATTATAAAAATTAAAAAGGAATTCAAATTTCCACAATTTTGTTCTCTGATTATTTCGCATTTAAGGATGGAGGGAAATACCTCAAATTGTACATTTTGATTTCAAAACAGCCCACCTCTCATTGAGCCGCCAGATAAACATAGAAATAGAATTCACAGAATTCTAAGAGAGATGAGGGAAGGTTGAGGTAGAAATTTATGCATAATCTCCAGGGTCGTAACCAGGTTTTTTTTTGGTGTGACGGGGGATCTATTTTTGTCTGTTGGGGGCATGTACATAAGAAACTTTAAAAATGCATGAAAAATGTGAAATTGATATCTACTTCATCGTTTCTGGGAATATTTATTGTCTACCCTGTTATTATTAAAATAAAGCGTAATATTAAACCCAAAAATGAGCAGAATTTATTATCTGTAGTAGGAAGACTGCCCCTTCCTCATCCACGTATCTACCTAATGGTGGTAGAAACTTCAGAGGGAGCTCATTAGGTCATAAGTTGAAAGTTCAAGTCCTTTTAATATAAGACAATCAAGATGATTGGAGACGAGTCAGCCGAAACGGGGAAGGAGGTATTTTTCGAGAGGAGGTTTTCTGTGGGGATATTTTCCCAGGGAATATTTTGTATTCTGTAGGGATGTATTTTTGGGGGATGGAGGAGTAAATTCTGGTCGGGTATTTTCTTGGGGGGGGGGGACATAAACATCGGCCACCACTCCAGCAGTAACCATACTTTTTACTGAGGTCCTAAACTAACTTGGCCTGAAAAGAAACGAAAACAGGTTCGGTTTTCGTTCGTAGTTTCTTCGAGTCTATTTGGCAGACATTGAAGGTGCTCTGTCTTGTCTTTGCAAGTGAGTAGCCATAATTGAGCCCAAAGTTGGCCAGCCTTAATTGAGTTAACATATCTGAGTCTTGTATATAAATAGTTTGCTCACTTCATATGGATACACGAACTGAACTTTAGAATTAGAATCAAATATAGTCAAAAAGGAATGATCAGGCCAAAAATTATTCATGAGAAACACCTTGATCATGTCAGACAGATAGGCTAGCTTTTCACCTCTGCATTAAAAATCCCTGACTGTCAATGTAAGCCTCCCCCTCCCTCGCCCCCTTTGGGGTCTCGCCAGAAGGCTTATAAATTTATGAGGACAGACTGGAATCCGGCTCGAGTTATTTTTTTTATAATGTTTTAATTAAAGGATGAATTTCATCCCAGTATTCTAAGCAGAGGTGTAAGTGAAACGATGGCCTCCCTATAGTGCGTTGCATATTTTGCTCGTTTTAATGTAAAAAAGTAAACTATTTGGCAGGAAAAGAGAAGTCATTTTAACTCTTTTAGAGAATAATTAGGGCTATACTTGTCAATTTTTAATTGTTTTCTTGATCAATTAATCATAATTAGTGTTATATGTTTAAATTAAATTTTATCTTTGGTATAAACTACTATGATCTCTGACTTAATAATTATGCCAGAATGTTTATAATGACATTAATGAATTATTGGATTAATAATTTTATTAGCCTGCAAATAACTTATACACATAGTACAAAAAAAAACAAACAACACTACCTATGTAAATAGTAAGTCAAAAATACCATTGCTACAAAAATAACGAAATGAAGTAATAATTGCTTCTTTATTTGAACTCCAAATTTTTATGTGTTTCAAGACGCAAATTATATAAACTCAAGCGTTTGTCCACTTTACAAATTGTGCAGGCAAGGTGGTGAGCGGTAAGTGCTTAAGACGAGAGATTGTAATATGGCTATAGTGGCTCCAACGGTACAGTTTTCATTTCGATCTGATATCATTTTTGGGGGCTTTCACAAAAGCATAAAATTCAAGTATATAGTGGAGTCCATTATGGAGTAATTACCTGTGAAGGATGCAAGGCATTTTACAAGAGATCCCGAACCAATGGGATAAACTACCGATGCGTCAGACGAAAAAACTGTGTAATATACGAAATAAACCGAAATAGTTGCCGATATTGCAGGCTACAAAAATGTTTGGCATCGGGAATGTCCAGAGGCCTACAATTCTGTTGGCAGTCACCATTTTTTATAAAATAATTTTTTTTTATAAAAAAAAAAAAAAATAATATTGTCTTTAGTCATTTAAAAACTCTAGAAGAAAAAATAATACCTGCATCTCTTGGACAGCTGGCTGAGGTGTCTGAGTCGGTAGTGTATATGCTGTTGATAAGCTTGGTAGAACGGCTGATGCCAAGGTATCGTAGAGGAAATAGATTGATTGTGAAAGTGATTGTGAAAAACAATCAGTGAAAACAAACATACAATAGATACTAATGTAAATGAATAAATAAATCTTAAAACGAGTGAAACTTAAATAGAATATGCAAATCAAGCTTGAGACGAACAAAAATTACTACAGACAAGAGCTTGGCTATCGCCTCCTTCTATCACTGTAAAAGCCTAGAACTTACTGCATCATTGACGCTTTACTGAAAACTGTATGTGTCTTGAACAGTCTTGGAAAGTATAAACAAAATCAAATTGAATATTTGATATATAATTATATTAATTATTGAAAGATCCATCAGTTCAAGATTTTATTTCACTGTAATTTTATTTTCTTTTTCAATGCTGTAAGAACAGGAAAAGGAAATATTTTCATCTAATTAATTTTCAATGAAGCGCCAATAGGCAGTAGGCTTTACTTTAGGTTCTTACAATTAAGGAAGGGGGCAGTATCCAAACTCTTGTTTGTAGTGAAACAATATTCTTCTTGAACAATCTTAGAGAGAACTAATAAATTAAACTGAATGTTTAATGTATAATGATTTTAGGCCTAATTGCTGAAAGCTCATCAGTTCAAAATTTTACTAAAAATTTTAATGTTTATTTTCAATATTAAGTACAAAATAAATATTTGTAATATAATTCGTTTCTGGTAAATCGCAAATGACGCAGTTGGTTTCAGACTTTTACAGTAAGAGAAGGAAGCGATACCCAAGCTCTTGTTTGTAGGGATTTTTGTTCATTTCAAGCTTGATTTCCATATTCAATTTAAGTTTCACTCGTTTTAAGATTTGTTTATTCATTTATATTATTATTTTTTGCACGTTTGTTTGCATTGATTTTTTATTTAATTTCTGTTCGTTTTGGGTTTCATTTATACTTCAATAGCAAAATATCTTTTTTGTTTTAAGCTTGATTCGCATATTCAATGTAAGCATTACTCACTTTAAGATATATATATATTCATTGACATTATTACTTGTTGTATGTTCTTTTTGCTATGATTGTTAATTTAATTTCTGTTCGTTTTGGGTTTCATTTATTCTTTAATAGTAATTTCTGGTCGTTCTGAGTTTGAATTTTAACAGGTATTTGTACATGCTGAACTTAAGTTTAAAATGGCCTTTAATTTTCTTTGAACAATTTTTTTTTTGGAAGTTTTTTTTAAGTGCTTTTTGTTTTTTTTTGATTGCAAAAAATTTCAAGTTTTTAAAAATTCCCTATTTCAAAATTAACTTTTTTTCAACATCAACAATTTACCAAATTATCAAACTATTATCAAAATAACCAAACCAAAGTAAAAAATAACAAGGTAAAGAAAGAATCATAGCAAATAATGTATCAAAGTAACAATAATCAACTTGCATAGCTTATAGCCCTTGCACGGTATATCAAAGTTGCCACGTAAATAACGAAAACCAAGTATGGAAGTAAACAAAGTGTCGAAGCAACAATAAGCAAGTTCCGTAACTCAGAGCAATTTCCACAGGGCTGGGGTGGTGGTTCAACCCCGGAAGCATAGTTGTTTGGCGTTTGACATTTTTTGAACAAAATTCAAATCTCAAACTTTGGCGGGATGCCCTTTGCAAAAACTGGGGCGTGGGCTAATTACCCATTGATCACTTTTGATTCTTAAAAAAAGAACTTGAAATTTCAATTTTTGATCAAATGAGCCCGTCCATTTCCGTCAAAAGTTGTAATATCTTAGCACAACGACTTGCCAAACATAAAACAGGACAAATACACAAAGTTTAAGAGCCGATTGGGTGATCCTAACGTTAATCAGCGATGTAAGGGTAGCCGGTAGAATATTGCGCTCACTATACAAATTATGTACAAAATCTTCCAGACCTTCTGACTATGAGTAAGGTAGGGAAATACGACAAATTATATAAAAACAACTGTTTAGCCTTAAGGCAGCAAATCCGATCCAAATAGAGTAGTGCACTAAGACTTCAATCAAAACACTGGGAAAATATAAAAAGTATATGATAACTCACTTGCGTTATATATAACTGTTGAAACAAAAAAAGTTCAAGGATTCTTAGGATTGCCAACAAGGTGCTATATATATATATATATACAAGATGCTAATAAACAATTTTACTAGTATTTATAGGCTGTGGCATATTTGAACGTTTTCAAGCTGATAAATTGACAACATTGAACGCAGCATGTTGGTTGCAGAAAGCTTGAATTTGGCGATGCCAAAACTTTCCCACAATCGATAAAAAAAATAATTTGGAGCAGGAATCAGCCACAGCAGATTTACCTGGACTAAAAAGTAGAACCACTTTGCAAGAACTAGTAACTGCAACTGACCCTGTAACTTTAAGTGTAGCAGTAATTTTAGCAGAACCAATGTAACGTTTTTCCTTTTCGCAGATAGCAAAAGATTTTAGGAATACAACCAAACCAGAGAGATTTCTTAGATGATATTACTCCTGCTTCTATTAACAAATAACTGACTGACCCTGTAACTGTAAGTGTAGCAGTAACTGTAGCAGAACCACTGTAACGTTTTTCCTTTTCGCAGATAGCAAAGGATTTTAGGTGATATTACTACTGCTACTATTAACAACTAACTGCAGTACCAAGCCTCCTGAGGCCAGTATGGCTTAGCACGCTTTTTCTTCATTCTAGTCTATTCAAAGTCTTCCTCCTTACACCCTCCTAAGAAGTTTTTCAAAACTAGTATTTATAGGCTGTGGCATATTTGAACGTTTTCAAGCTGATAAATTAACAACATTGAACGCAGCATGTTGGTTACAGAAAGCTGAATTTGGCTTATATTTTTGCATGGGGT
This sequence comes from Artemia sp. Qi Xiang Cuo, assembly GCF_049724085.1. Classification (NCBI taxonomy): domain Eukaryota; kingdom Metazoa; phylum Arthropoda; class Branchiopoda; order Anostraca; family Artemiidae; genus Artemia; species Artemia sp. Qi Xiang Cuo. The sequence goes on from NC_142806.1 coordinate 7,152,098, forward strand.
ATATTTTTGGGTAATATGGTGCATTTTATTTTTTATGGTGATGCCAAAACTTTCCCCCAATCGATAAAAAAGTAGTTTGAAGCAGGAACAAGAGCCACAGCAGATTTACCTGTACTAAAAAGCAGAATCCCTTTGCAAGAAGTGGTAACTGTAATTGACCCTGTAACTGTAAGTGTAGCAGTAACTGTAGCAGAACCCTGTAACGTTTTTCCTTTTCGCAGATAGCAAAGGATTTTAGGTGATATTACTACTGCTACTATTAACAACTAACTGCAGTACCAAGCCTCCTGAGGCCACTATGGCTTAGCACGCTTTTTCTTCATTCTAGTCTATTCAAAGTCTCCCAAGAATTTTTTCAAAACTAATACTTAAAAAATAGAAGCATAAAATTTGTAATGCAAAAAGGTACCTCCGCAATCCTTGCCGAAGCATAATAATTGTTAAAATTGTTTTTTTTTCCTTTTTAAATGAATGTTGTCTCAAAGAAAATATTAAAGGTAATTGTTTGGCAAAAAAGAAAACTGTTTTCATATTTCAGCAATTGAGATAAGCGAGCACTTGACTATTTTACTTCATTTTTAATACAAATATATTTGAATTATCGCTACGTTTTGTCTTAGTTGAGACACCTTGCTGAATTCGTAGGCAACTTTAACAAAAATACCGTCTTAAACAATAGTGTTTTTTCGCTTTGATTTTTCTGTATTTTACCGCGTTGAGTTTTCTACCTTTTTTAATGTAGAACCGGTGTTTCAGAACTGTTGATCAAGTAATATTTTTTAAGTGAAAATATGCATCAGTGGATGCAAAACTGTTCTTTGCACCACAATGAGCCCAATGAACTGACTTGGAATCAGACCAAAGTTTCAACATAGTCATTTTAACCAAAGATTCAGAAAACACAACTTATATATATAGAGTATTTCTAGACAAGGTTTTTATAATACAATTTAGAATACAGTTTTGATATACCTCATTGAAATAACAATCATACAGAAGCTTCTCCTCTATATGATTGAACCTTCCAAGATGGAATAAGGAATAGAAAGCTGTCACCTCCACCTCTCCTGCTCCTAATCTCCTCCTCCCAATCACCTCCCAATCTCCTGCTCTTGCTGCAGCAGGAGCTGTAAATAGGTATTTTATGAACTTTATAAAGTAAACTGAATTTTTGTTGTTTTTTTTAGGCTGCTTAAAATAATTTCAAGAGCTTCTTTAACAGTTGTATGCGCAAAGCTTCTACCCAAAAGCAAAAAAAGCTAAAATGCTAAGTTTCTATTAAAAACACTGAGCATCGAGATCTATTATAGTATAGCCAATCTTGGATATAAAAATTATAGTTGCGATAATAATAATCTGTTCTTTGCCTATTTTGTCAATAAGAAAGGACTGGCTCATTTTCAAAAATCAGCCACTGTTTTAAGTTTGAACCATTATAAGATTATATTGCTGCTCATCTTAAGCTTTAATGCCTGGCAGAGTCGGAATTAGGTTTTTTCTCAGGGGAAGGGCTGGGAGGCGAATATAGTCTTTTCCGCCCCCTGCAATATCCTTAATACTCTACATATTGCAATTTTTTGCCTAAAAAAAATATAATTTAAGTTTGTTTTGCCACCCCCAGTTGTGCCGTCAGGGGCGCATGCTTCCTCTAGTCTCCCCTAGGTCTGGTCGTGATGCCAGGGGATCAATGTCTGCTCAATCAAACTATTTATAAGCATAAAAACGATGCCTGGTTTGCTCCCACTTGCAACCTTGCAGAGGAAAAACAAATTTACTTAACTAAAAATCCAGTCCATAATAATATTTTAATTGAAAATGTTACTAAATATTTAAATTTCTATGTTCAAGGAAATTGTCCTTTTCCCCTTAATTAATATTAATTAAAAAAATATTTTCCGGATGAAAGTAAAGAGCAAATTCGAACCTTAAAAAGAAAAAAGTCACTGTTTTGTAGTTTGTGCAATATATTAAAAAAAAAACTTTTTCAAAAAAAATTGCTCGTGATATATCCTATAATTATTACAATTATGTAAAACTACCATTTTACTTAAAAAAAAAACTAACGAAACAAAGCAGGAATAGAAGTACAATAGCCGCTACATGGCCTAGAGAAAATTAATAAGTTTTGAGAAGTATTTTAGCTCAAATTTCTCTGAAGCGCTAGTTTTTCAGAATTCGACAGATAAAGGGAAATTTTACAAGCTAGATTTATTTAAAAAAAATGTATCACTAGCTAATTTATTTGAAAATGATTCTAATTGTTATATGAATTATTCTCATTGTTATATAAATATAACTCACCATTTGCTTTCAACTTTAGTTCATGAATAAGAGTCTTTAAATGGACTCTTAGACTTTTTTCAGTTGTAAGGCCCACGTCGCAAACGTTGCACCACAACCTATTGCCCCTTTTGGTCTGACCATTTGCTGAAACAGAAAGAACTGCTTTAAAAAGCAAAACAAAACTATTTTAATTGGGCATCTTAAGTGACAGCTTAATAGCGTTTTTTTTTTTTTTTTTTGGACCAGGGTACTAGAGATAGCCACGTTTTCCAACGTCGTTGAAAGATCTAGACAAGATTTCCTTGAGGATGACACCCCCCCCCCACCCACATATGTCAAAATGGGTTGCATAAGCGGCAAATCAGTAATTTTTCTCTCGGTTTAAGATTTAACTCTAAAAATTACTTTGATTAGAAAACTGTGTTTACTTAAGTTAATTTGTGTGCGTTTTTTAGTTATCAAAAATATTGACAATAAACCTTAAGATAAATCCTTTTCCAATTTAAGCAAAGAAAATAATGAATTCAACATGGGTTTTATTCTACAATATGGCATTAAATATAGGTTTCACTTTGTATCTATTTAAAACTTTGTCGTAAGAAATCCAAGATTTGTCATATATAGAGTTCATAGGGTAATATTGTCCTATTTTAGTAATTGTAAATACAAAATTCAATTATCAATGAAATTATTGAAAAAAAAATTCAAGTTGTGTAGTTAATATACTCTACGGAACTTTGTCCTTCTATTATGTTTGCTTCTTTGGTATTTATATTTTAGGAAAACTAATCATTAGCCTGTAAACATCTCTCTACAATGTGACTTGCATGAACTTCTATTGGGGACAACCTTGCCCCGTAGTTTCTTACACCTGCCTAAGCTTAGAAAAAGAAATGAGACAGATATTTCACTTTTTGGGTTACCATATGGAAGTTAGTGAAGGTTTTATCAAGTGAAATCTAGAAAAAAAGGAATTAGATATAAAATCAGCTTTTAAATGGGCCCTTTAATAGCTCTCTACCAGAAGCCTACCCAGCCTTTTCATTCTGAAAATAGCACCCATACAAGTAATTTTCGGGTATCTAATTGCACTTGATGAAAATAATGCAAAATTAAAAATACAAAACAAATTACATATAAAGTTAGTGTTTCAGTGACCCCTTAATAAACCCCACGGTATTCCAGTTTCCTGCTAACGATGAAAAAAAAAAATTGAAAAAATACAAAAGGGAAAACAAAGAAATATGCACTTTACTGAAAACAAATTATATTATAAATCTTTTCTTCTGTGTCTATTACAAATTCCAACATAAAAATTACATTTATATAAGCAAAAAAATTTTTAAACAAGAACAACGGGTTTTAATTTTCTATAAAGCAGTGAAATACAAAACAATTAATTATGCACAAAAGCTCCGAATATTTCGGCCCCACATCCGGGAGAATTTCTAAACGTAAAAAAAATAAAATAAATAAAAAAAAAAACTTAACTTACATCACAATAAAACATACTAAACACATAAAGAGAAAGAAAAAAAAACAAAAGAAAAAATATAAATAAATAAGAAAAATAAGAAAATAAATAAGAAATCACATATTTAATCTGTGAGTTTTGTTTCTTATTTATTTATATTTTTTGTTTTGTTTTTTTTTTCTTTCTCTTTATGTGTTTAGTATGTTTTATTGTGATGTAAGTTAAGTTTTTTTTTTTTTATTTATTTTATTTTTTTTTCCGTTGAGAAATGCTCCCGGATTTGGGGCCGAAATATTCTGAGATTTTTTGCAAAATTAATTTTTTTGTATTTCACTGCTTTATAGAAAATTAAAACCCGTTTTTCTTGTTTAAAAATTTTTTTGTTTTTAATGGAAAAGCAGTGTGGTCTAAGAAATTATTTATATAAGATCTTGAGCTGATTAGCTTTCACCAATTAATATCATTATATATCAAATATTCTGTTTAGCTTTATTAGCTCTTTCAAAAACAGTTTAAGACACACATAATTTTTAGTAAAGCATCAATGACGCAGTTGGCTCTATACTTTTATTATTTGAAAAAAACTACGTTTTCTAAAGAGTTAAAAAGGCTGAGTTACTAGGTCGAACCTTAAAACGTACAGGGATTAGGAAGCACAGTTGGGGGGCTGCCGCCCCCCAAACCCCCGCTTTCGCAGCCTTTAAATAAAAAAAATTTTTTAAACTGAAAGTAAGGAGCGACATTAAATCTTAGAACGAACAGAAATTATTCCGTATATGAAAGGGGCTGTTCCCTCCTCAACGCCTCGCTCTTTACGCTAAAGTTTGACTTTCTCACAACTCTTTTTTTTAAACAATAAAAACTTTAGCGTAAAGAGCGAGGCGTTGAGGAGGGCATAGCCCCTTTCATATACGGAATAATTTCTGTTCGTTCTAAGATTTAATGTCGCTCCTTATTTTCAGTTTAAAAAACTTTTGTTTTATTTAAAGGCTGCGAAAGCGGGGGTTTGGGGGGCGGCAGCCCCCCAACTGTGCCTCCTAATCCCTGTACGTTTTAAGGTTCGACCTTGTAACTCAGCCTCTTTAACTCTTTAGAAAACGTAGTTTTTTTCAAATAATTTCTGCACGTTTTTGTATAGTTTATTACTTATTATTGCTTGACTAACTGTTAGATGATCGTGTCAGGAGTTATCATATACAGAAGCGGGGTTTGGGGGGGGGCCCGCCCCCCAACTGCGGCTCCTAATCCCTGTACGTTTTAAGGTTCGAACTTGTGACTCAGCCTCTTTAACAGCCCCCCAACTGTGCCTCCTTATCCCTGTACGTTTTATGGATCGACCTTGTAACTCAGCCTCTTTAACTCTTTAGAAAACGTAATTTTTTTCAAATAATTTAAAAAAGAAACTGAGTTTATTTTTTAAAGTTTAAATTCAGTATATAAAAAATTTACTCTGATGGTGAATCGAACCCAGGTTTTCCGCCTGACAGTCTGGAGTATCAACCGCTGGACTAAACAGACACAATTATAATTGTTTTTTAGTAAATGGAAGCTATTTTCGACGCAAGCAAATTCCCACGAAACTTGATATTTGGTTTTTGGAAAACAGGGAAGGATTGATTAGATTGAGCTGAAATTTCGAGGATGAGCTCCCAGGCCCCAGGAAAGCTTCTCTTCTAAATTTCAGCCCGATCAGACAACGTTAAAGGGGGGTTGTGGTGGGAAAAATTAACATGGGCTATTATAGGAAAACGAGGTTTTTCATAAATGTAAATTCGGGGGATAATTTTTTCGGTCTGAAAATATCAAAAGGCCCTAACAGGTCAAATTCTGCTTCGAATGAGTCCTCATTCACCCGGATCCGTTGCCAACTGTGGCCTGTAGGCGTGGCTAAGAAAAAAAAAGAAATGAATTTTAAGTGGCTATATTTGGTTTTTTGAAAACAGGGAAGGAGAGATCAGATTGAGCTGAAATTTCGAGGATTAGCTCCCGGGCCCTAGGAAACCTTAACCTCTGAATTTCAGCACAATCGGACAACGTTAAAGGGGGGCTGTGGTGGGAGGGTCGAAACTTCCGGCCCAGTTTACCCCATGAAGATAAAGTCGGAGGAGGATGAAATTTTGCAAGTTTCTTAGTTTGAGCTTGGGCTACAAAATGCGATTACCGCCGTCTCTCTGCGACCTCTAGGACCTGAAATCGCTTAACATTGTGGTGGGTCGCCTCTTTATAGAGGCACAAGTGTGCCTACTTGACAGTTAAGGAAAGGAACAGCAGCCAAACTCTTGTTTGTGGTAATTTTGTTCGTTTTAAGCTTGATTTACAAATTCAATTTAAGTTTTGATCGTTTTGAGATTTATTTATTTATTTATATTATTTATTTATTTATTAGTACCTGCTGCATGTTTTATTGATAATAAAAAAATTAATGAATTTTAAACTCATACTGTTAAATAATTAATTAAACTGCGAAAATTTTTGAATAGTAGCCTAATAGTCGTATAAAATAGTCTACGGTTCAAGTGCAAAAAATATCATGAGATGTTTATAAAGCATCTGTATAAAAATAGGCCAAATTATTTTCTAAAAGCTAAGAAAATTATTATAATGACTAACTTGTATCAAACGGTTCGTGTTAACGAACTGTAAGTAAGGAGCGACCCGACTCAGTAGTAATCAAAACTCTAGAAAACAGAATTTTGATACCAATAGATAGATCAAAAGAATCATATTTCTACGCTGAATTAAAATATATAAGTTTCATTAAGTTTAGTCATTCCCATCAAAAGTTATGCGCATGAAAAAATTTCCCTTATTTTCGAAAAAGGGGGAAAGGCCCCCTAAAATTGGTAGAACTTTAGTGAAAATCACACCATCAGATTCAGAGTTTCAGAGAACCCTACTATAGAAGTTTCAAGCTCCTATCTGCAAAAATGTAGAATTTTGTATTTTTTGCCCGAAGAAAGATCATGGACGCGTGTTTTTTTTTTCTTCAGGAGTGATCGTGTCAACCCAGTGGTCCTAGAACATCGCAGGACGGCTCTTTCGAACGGAAATTAAAAGTTCTAGTGCCCTTTTTAAGTAACTAAAAAAATGGAGGTCAAGTAGGCCCCATCCCACGCTCATTTTTTCCCAAAGTTACCTGATAAAAATTTTGAGATAGTCATTTTGTTCAGCATGGTCAAAAAATACAATAACTATGTCTTTTAGGATGACTTAATCCTCCACAGTCCCCGGGGGAAGGTCTGCAAGTTATGAACTTTGCCCAATGTTTACATATAGTATTTTTATTGGGAAGTATACAGAAGTTTTCAGGGTTTTTTTCTGGTAGTTGGGGAGGGGGGAGGGGTAGGGGGTTACGTAAGAGGATCTTCCCATGAAGGATATTTTCATGGGAGAAGGGACATTACTATGAAGCGGGCGCCGGATTTCCCAGCATTATTTAAAAACAGATCAGAAATTAAATAAAGAAAAAACAATATTTTCAACTGAAAGTAAGGAGCAACATCAAAACTTAAAACGAACAGACATTATTACGTATATGATTGGATTCGCCCCCTAGTCATTACCTCACTCTTTACGCTAAAGTTTTTTTTTGTAGCCTACTTTCATGAGAGATATTTATTCAATTTAACGGCCTTTATGATTACGGGGTCATTCTTAAAGAATTGGACAAAAATTTAAACTTTAGCGTAAAGAGCGAGGCGTTGACAAGGGGACGAACCCCTTAATATACGTAATAAAAATATGCGAATATAGAAGTCCGTTACGTAAGTTGTTTCGTAAATTACGTCAGATCAAAACATCTTGGTAAAAAAAAAGTAAAATTACTTTTACTTTAAATTTACTTTAAAAGCAAATTAGTAAATTTACTAAATTTCAGTTGGGAAGAAAACTGGGATCAGGGGGCAAACTGTAGTTATGAGGGGGCAGTGCTCCTCTCCTTAACCTATAACAAATTACACCCCTGTCGACAGATTAGAAAAAAGAATTGAATAGAGAAACTCATGATATATTTCCTGTTTCTTTGCCATGATTCTGACTCCTGATAGACCTTAACCCTAAAATCAAAATTATAACTTACTATATAACAGAAATATGCTTCACCTAATGTTCATTTCACAAGCACTTGAATCAGACTAGTAAATCAAATGGACAAGCCAAATAAAGAAGCGAAATCTCCTCCATTCAAACTCGTTTGACATATTTGCTTGGCTGTTCAAAGATACATGCTTTTATCTCAAATAAAAAATATACATGCTTTATTCTTCAAACCTCATTTTTTTTCTTTTTTTTTGCAAGAATTAAACATTGAATTTTATATTTATTTGATATTGCCATTTAATTATATTTAATTTTGCACGATTCTTATACTACAACAATATAGATGTTTTCCAGTCATTTTAAAGTTGCACTTTAGTGAAAAATATAAATGTTTTTACTTCTATAACTTTAACAAATTAAATAATATTAACATTTTGATTACTAAATATCAGTACATGAATATTAAACTGACAATGCACATTCATTTGCATTTTTTTCAGTAAAGTGTAAATTATGTTCTCGTCTTAGGATGGCATAGGGGTTTTGAGCCCTATTCATGTTAGTTTGTGCTCGTTTTGAGTTTGACTCGGTTATTCATTGTAATTTCTGTTTGTTCTGGGTTTCATTTATTTATCGATACTGATTTGTGGTAGTTTCACGCTTGGTAGATTTTTTTTTTTTTTTTGCTCATTTTAGGTTTAATGGCGTTCTTTACTTTTCTTTGAAAAACTTATTTTTTTGAATTTTTTTTTTTTTAGTTTCTATTATTTTTACATTAATCTATTTTTTTCAGGGAAAACTAAAACAATTCTTTAAATCTTTTTGGTTTGTTTTAGAGTTTATAGTTTGGCTTGCTATTTGTATGCTGGAGAAAAATTTTCAGCTATTTTTAACAACATACACCCTTTTAAAAATTTGGACACAAATAGTAGTATTTAATTTAGTTTCCTATCTCCTCTAGTTGACCTGAAATAGAAAACTTGATACCATTCACAAAAAAAATCTGTTTACTTTCTTTGATAACTTGAAGACACTTACGCTATTTTGATTTGGTTAAATTTTATGAGCAGAAGTAGCCCCGAAAATTTTTGAGATGCAAAATTTAGTTTTAAACATAATAGGAGTTTTAAACATCGATCTTCACTATCATAAGCAGCGCTATTGCGCTGCTTATGATTTATATAACTTACTTGTTTTCAGTTTTGGATTTCATTGGTGCAAATGGATGGGTGGGTGTGGGAGGGGGACTAGATGGCCTCCAATAACTTTCGACTGTTGGCCCTTTTCTTATCCCTTTCTATTTTCAATCGAATGAGCCCTTTTTGAAGTTTCCAAGACAACTCCATCGATACGAAGTGCCCTTTCTAAAAAAAAAAAAAAGAATAAATTGTACCCAAATCGATGTTTACTATAAAAATGTGAAGCCTTCCAAAACTTTCTACTATTAAAAAGCGCACAAGGCCTTTCAATTTCCAATCGAATGAGCCCTTTTTGAGTTTCTATGAAAACCCTTTCTATAAACACCTTATATGCCCCAAGGCCATAAAGTACAGCCTTTGCCCTGAGGATGACCTTTTCATCCTCAAAGACCTAATTTCCAGAACTTTCAACTAAGTTAAACATAATGGCTATCTCAAAATTTTGATCGGATGTGTTTGGGGAAATGGTGGGCATGAGAGGGGCGTTAGTTGCTCTCTAATCACTTTCAACTATTAAAAAAGGCACTAGCCCTTTTAATTTCCAATGGAATGAGCCCTTTTGACGTTTCTACGACAACACTTTCAATAAAAACCTTATATGCCCCCAGGGCATAACTTACCACCCTTGCCCTGAGGGCTGGGGGGAGGGGGTTTTCGCCCTCAAAGAACTAATTTCCAGAACTTTTAACTACGTTGAACAAAATTGATATCTCAAATTTTTGATTGGATGTGTTTGGGGAAATGGTGGGCGTGAGAGGAGGGTTAGTTGCCCTCCAATCACTTCCTACTATTAAAAAGTGCACTAGACCTTTCAATTTCCAATCGATTGAGCCCTTTTTGAAGTTTCTACGACAACGCTTTCTGTAAAAACCTTATATGCCCAAGGGCATAATTTACAACTCTTGACCTGAGGGCTTTGAGGGGGTTGTCATCCTCAAAGACCTGATATTCGGACCTTTCAACCACGTTGAACAAAATGGCTACCTCAAAATTTTGATTGGATGTGTTTGGGGAAATGGTGGGCATGAAAAGGGTTTACTTGCCATCCAATCACTTTTGACTATTAAAAAGGGCACTAGCCGTTGCAGTTTTCAATCGAATGATTCCTAGATTATTTTGTGGTGGGTCCGCTTAATATGGCGGTCAGAGAATGGGTTTCGGCTGCTTGCCGGCTAGACTGCTTTTGCAGTTCTCCCTATTCTACCCGTGTTACCGGCCTTATACAATTCAAACTCAGCATTTTACTAGTCAGTAGTCAACATAGGGTGTAATTATCCTTTTTTTCCGATTGTTTGAGCATCTTTCTTTAGACCCGTAGCCTGGCCACTCATCCTTTCAGTCCACGGGTTTGAGTAAAAGTTTAATTCTAGCTGGGCTGTTTACTTTTTCTTCGAGTCATATGCAGGGTCTTTGTTTAGATCAGTGGTGCCGTGACTGGTATTATTATCTATTTCTTAGGGATAGCGATTGATAAGATAGGGGGATCATTCTGTGCCAGCATCCGCGGTCATACAGATACAGTTTCCTAAAGCAAACATTTTAGGTTAATAAAGGGACTTTGAGACAAGAGCGTCTCGCTCTAACAAGGGTGAAATCTGTACTTATCATGAATCTTTTGGTTAAAGTACTTTTTAGGTGGTTAAACGACTAGGATTAGATACCCTATTAGTCCACTCTTACTTAACCTGGGTAATAGCATTAAAACCTAAAGGATTTGGCGGTTTCTAAACCTACTAGAGGAACCTGCCCCATAAACGACAATCCACGAAAAAATTCACCTGGGGTAGTTATGCAGCTTATATACCGTCATTCAGAGGACTATATAAATAGATTCTCTTAAAAGTTTAGGCTAATAAATCAGATCAAGGTGTAGCTTATGTCCGGGAGAGGGTGAGTTACAATGAAAACTCATACGGAATTTCTATTTTATGATAGCAAAGAAGGTGGATTTAGAAGTAAGACCTAACATACTGAAAAAGGCTCTTAGAATGTACACATCGCCCGTTGCTCTCGTGTCCGAAGAGATAAGTCGTAACAAAGTAGGTGAACCGAAAGGTCCATCTTGAAAGAGGGGAGGGAGTTTGAATTAACATCTTATTTACACTAAGAAGATACTCTACAGTACTCCTCAAACTTTGGTTTATATCATTATTTAAAATAATATTTTATAAGTAAAAGAATTAAACTTTATTTACAAAAAAGTACTGAGAAGGAAAATTTCGTTAATTTCAAAGAAGTTATTTATTATACCTCTTGTATCAGGGTTTATTCAATCTTGACCATTATTGCCAAATCCCAAAATAAGGCGATCTATGTTAATTAAAGATGACTGTTTCATAATTCTCTTTAAGATTAATGTCGGTGTAAAAAATATTTCGTGCCTTTATATCTGGTTGGCAGAAGACTCTTTTAGGGTACTCCGTAGGGAAGATTTTCTAGGGGACGAGCTCTAGAAAAATTTATATCAAATCATCATCAGTGACATGAATAGGCTTAAAAGTTCCACCTTCGTTTGAGAGAGGGGGGTGTTTTCTGCTCATTACTGCAGGAGCCGTGACTTCGTTTTTTTCGGGATTGGCTGCATTTGGGGAGAATTATTTAAAACGAGTAATTGCATTATCTACGCTGAGTCAATTGGGGGTGATGATATTCTCTCTAGGGTTGGGTTAACACTATTCTGTGATTTCCATTTATTTGCTCACACATTTTTCAAGGCTCTCCTTTTTATATGTTCGGGGGTAGTAATTCAATCGTTAGGCGTACAGGATATGCGTCGGATAGGGGGGGGGGGGTTCTAAAATAAGTCCATATACAAGCAATATTATTCTGGTATGCTCTTTAGTCTTTAAGATTAATAGGATTTCCGTTCTTATCAGGCCTTTTCTCAAAGGACTTAATCATTGAATCTTCAGAAGAATTATTCATAGTTATTCCCAGCATCCTTATATTAATTTCATGTCTTTTGACGAGAGTTTACTCATCTCGAATTGCCCTAATATGCCTTTGTTCATATAATTTCAACCTGAGTTGTCAATATAAGGACGAAGAGTGGGACTATTTAGTTCCCCTCTTTATTCTTTATTGGGGGGCCGTTATTGGGTTTTTTTTTACTGGGGTTTTCTGGGGCATATAAGACCTATTTTAGGGGGTTTTGAAAAAATTCTACTTTTATCTTTAGGGTAGAAGAAATAGGCCCATTCCTGGTTTATGAGAATAGATTGTGGGGGTCATCTTTATTTTCATTCTTGTCATCCTCTCCGTACAAGGTGATTATTTTAGGTTCTCTATTGTCTTTACTAGTCATTTATTTCCATAGCTTAGCAAGAGCACAACACTGAAGATGTTGGGGGTGGATTATTCCTGGAAATATTAAAAGACATATGTCTGTCTTTACATTGAAAATGTATTGTATTATCTATACTATATAAATAGACAGTGAGTAGAATCTAACTACCCGGCTGGAGAGTTAGCAGCTCCCTTCCTTCTTCCTGCCTCTTAGCAGGGGTATTCCCACGCTCTTCAGTAACAATGAAGCGCTATTTATTAGCTTCTGCTAAAGAGTGAGGGCCAACAGGCCTAAATTCAGGTCGAAACTGGATTTGATATATCAATTCTTACTCTGAGAGAAGGAATATCCTCTTTTAGGATGCAAACCCAATGTTCTATTTGAACTATTCTCCTTATAGGATAATCTCATAGGGTTATTATTTACTTAATTCATCTAAGGGCGCCTTCTTTTCATTCAAAAAGCAGTCTGATGGTAAGGACAAAAGAAAAGAAAACAACTAGGTAGGTTCTTATAATTGAAACATTTAGAAATACTACAGGTAGAAGAAAGGCAATCTCTACATCAAAAATAAGAAAAACTAAGGTATTTATGAAGAATCGAATGGAAAAGGGGGTGCGAGAAGATTTCGAGGTGTCAAAAACACATTCAAAAGGAGATCTCTTTTCATGATCGAGAGAGGTTTTTTTATTTACTAAGATCCCCAGGTCTAACATGACAAATACAATAATTAGAATTCTTAGTCAAACTAACAGAATTATATTTCCCTATCGGGATCTCTTGATTGGAAGTCAAATATAACATTTATATTACAAAGATCCTATTCTCCTCATCAGTAAATAGAGAGATAAAGAAATAACCAAACAACGTCCACGAAGTGTCAGTATCAAGCCGCAGCTTCAAATCCGAAGAGATGTTGGGGCGAGAAGTAGCACTTAGCATGACACATTGCACAAACTATAAGAAAAATAGTACCAATAAGTACATGAAGGCCATGAAAGCCTGTCGCTAGAAAAAACGTAGATCCGTAAATTCTATCTGCGATAAAAAAAGAGGCTTCTATATATTCTAATCCTTGCAGTAACGAGAAGTACACCCCTAGAAGAATAGTCAGTAAAAGTCCTAACCTGACCTGACCTGATTTTGGTCAGGTCAGTAACCTAACCTGATTTAGTAAAAAGTCCTAACCTGATTTTGGTCAGTAACCTGACCAAAATACCAATTCTATATATTGTACGTTTAATTAAAACATAGCTACAATGTAGTTTGTTTCAGAAGCTTAAGCTAATTGTCTCCGAATGCAGAATCGTGAACTGATTTTCGCTAATTCAACTGAGCAAACTTTTTGAGTGTGTTCTGGATTGTATAGGAGCATCAGTAAAAGATATCGAAATTGTCCAATTTTCTGAATTCTACACACTTTGTACACACTTTTTTTGAAAGTGTATGTGTACTTTAGGGATGTTATAGGGGAAGGGGGTTTGCTTTTGCATGATTTTCATTTTATGAATTCAATAATTTATTGATGGAAGTAATAAAAAAAATGAAATATGTAATGTAAAGCAACTATTTTCGGAATTATTTAATTATAACCTTAATACAGGGGACCTTAAATTGAAAGAGCTAAAATCACAATAATCAATTGAAAAAATTGAAAACTTTACCAAGCGCATTCTCAGTTGCTGTGGTAGCCGTGAATCTCCAAGGAGTATGCATTAACACCACCAAATAGTCAAGAATAAAGAAGAACAAGGGGAAGAGAAAGCACCATCTTAAATGAACAAAACAACATATTACCCTGATTCAAACGCTTAAATATACATTTGATTTTATTTTTAGGGATTTTTGTAGCTTTATAATTGACAGTTTCTTTTTCCAAAAATTATATATTACTTTGGTACTTATCTGTTACTAGATGAAAAAATAATTTTTTTTTATCTGAAAGTAAGGAGACACATTAAAAATCAAAACTAACAGAGATTATTCCTTAAAGGAAGGGTTGCCCCCTCCTCAATACCTTGCACTTTATGCTAAAGCTGTTATCTACTACTACTACTACTCAGAATTCAACTACTACTAACAACTCACCGCAGCACCAATCCACCTGAGGCCAACACAGCTACGCACGCTCCTCCTCCACCCCAATCTGTTCAAAGCCTCCCTTTTTACACCCACCCACGAAGTTCCCATTTCCTTTTAATCTTTCTTTACGACGTCCTCCTATCCCAGACGAGGACGACCTGTTTTCAGTTTAGCCATAGACGGTTGGCCGAAAAGAACAATCTTCGGCAATCTGTTATCCTTCATCCGCACAACGTGCCCTAGCCACCTCAACCTTTCTTTCATTATAGCCCTAGAGAGCGGTATTGAACCACATTTTTCGTATAGACTATTGTTTGGAATACGGTCAGTCAGCTGGGCACCCAGAACAATTCTTAAGCAATTTCTCTGGAAAACATCTAGCAAATCTTCATCCGTTTTTCGGAGCGTCCATGTTTCAGAGCCATATTTGACCACTGTCATCACTGTAGCTTCTAATATTCTAATCTTGGCTTGCAGACTTGTCTTCCTATTCTTCCAAACTTTTGTTGACTGTGAAAAAACACCCTGAGCCCTGGCTATTCTACTTTTAATATCTTCACTGGTCCCACCATCTTTACTAATAATACTACCAAGGTAAGGGAAGCTGCCCACCTGATCAATCTTTTCATTACCCAACGTCACCTTTACATCTTCACTTATTCCTAGCCTTAGTGACTTTATTTGACTTAGTGACTTATTCCTAGCCTTAGTGACTTTAGTGATTTTATCATCTAGGATGCTTAAATCATCAACATAATCTAAGTCCAGGGGACTTTTTCCTCCCACTTTGATTCCGCGGTCTCCCATTGCCTTTTCTGTGCTCCTTAAGACAAAGCCCATCAAAGTAATCCATATAAAGAGGGATAGAACACAACCCTGCTTAATTCCTGATTTAATACAAAACCAGCTGCTAACCTCGTTTCCTACCTTAACCGCAGCAGTGTTATTCTCGTACATAGCACTAATCACTTTTATGTATTTGTCTGGTATACCATACTAGGATAAAACCTTTAGCAAAGCTCTTCTATCAGCAGAATTGAACGCTTGCTCATAATATATAAACTGAGGACCACATAATATATAAAACTGAGGACCAAAGGTGTTTGAAAACTCAGGCACTTCTCAATTATTAGCCCAAGAGTGAAAATTTAGTCGACACATCCTCTACCTTTTCTAAAACTGCACTGTTCTTCTCTTAAAACTTTGTCTTCGGTATCTCTCAGTCTAAAAAGTATCATATTACGAGTATCATACTACCTACAGAGATCAGACTAATGCCTCGATAATTACCACACTCACTTTTATCACCTTTCTTATAAAGTGGCTTAATTAAGGTTTTCCTAAAATCGTTAGGTACTTCCCCTTTTTCAAAAATTATATTCATAATCTTCAGTAACTGATTTCTAACCTCAGAGCCAACATATTTAAAAAACTCATTTACCACCCTATCAGCACTTGGAGCCTTATTATTTTTTAATCCTTTTAGTACTGTTGCTAATTCCTCGTCACAAAACAAATCTTCCTTCACATCCATGGTATCACAAACTTTTTCATTTTCCTCTATATCTTTTCCTGCAACTCTATCTCGGTTAAGCAAATTCTCAAAATGTTCGGCCCATCTCTCTTTAGTTTTCTTCTTATCGCTAGTTGCGGCCCCATTCCTATCACTTTTAAAAAAAAGTTCCCAATCATAGACAGTGCGATCGCGCTTCCTAAGTAAAGAACGATGTTGGTGTTCTTTGTTTTCCGTACTAGGACACTTCGTACCGAAGGAGTTGTCATAGAAACTTTCAAAAGAGCTCATTCGATTGGAAATTGGAGTGGCTAGTGCCCTTTTTAATAGTCGAAAGTGATTGTAGGACAACTACCCCCCCCCCACAACCATCATTCCCCCAAACACATCAAATCAAAATTTTGAGATATCCATTTTGTTCAGCGTAGTTGATTTCAACATAGGAAATATGTTTTTGAGGATGACACGTCCCCACAACCCTCAAGGCACGGATTTTAAGTTATGCCCTGGGGGCATATAAGAACGATGTTGGCACAATGTATTATTTATTGATTTTTTCCTTTAGAGCAGGGCACTTCGTATCAACGAAGTTGTCGTAGAAACTTCAAAAAGGGCTCATTCGATTGAAAATTCAAAGCCCACCTTTTCTTCTCATGCCCACCTTTTCCCAAAACACATATAATCAAAATTTTGTGATAGCTATTTTATTCAACGTAGTTTTGAGTTCTGGAAATTAAATCTTTGAGGATGACGACCCCCCAAAACCCTCAGGGCAAGGGTTGTAAGTTATGCCCTGGGGGCATATAGTGTTTTTATAGAACGTGTTGTCGTAGAAACTTCAAAAAGGGCTCATTCGATTGGAAATTAAAATGGCTGGTGCCCTTTTTAATAGTCAAAAGTGATTCGAAGCCGACCAGCACCCCTTCCACGCCCACCAGTTCCCCAAACACATCCATAAAAATTTTAAGATAATCATTTTTTTTCACGTAGTTCAAAGTTCAGGAAATCATACCTCTGAGAAAGACATCCCCCCCACAGTCTTCAGGGCACGGGTTATAAGTTATGCCCTGGGGGTATATAAGGTTTTTATTGAAATCTTTGTAGTAGAAACTTGAAAAAGGGCTCATTCGAGTGCAAATTCAAAGGCCTAGTGCCCTTTTTAATAGTCAAAAGTGATTGGAAGGATTGACATTTTTATAGCAAAGATCGATGTGGGTATAATGTATTATTTTTGTTGTTGTTGTTGTTATTCAGACCATGACACTTTGTATCAAAGGAGTTGTCGTGAGAACTTCGAAAAGGGCTCATTCGACTGAAAATAAAAAGGGCTGATTCCCTTTTTTATAGTCAAAAGTGACTGGAGGGCTACTAATCTACTTCCCACGCCCCCCCTCCCATGCCCACTCTCCCACGCTCACCCTCCCACGCCCACCCTCCCATTTGCCCATTATGTTTAAAAACTAAATGTTGCCTTAAGATTAAATAAAAAAGCACTATGCTAATGGTAATTCCCAATAAGGCATATCAGCAGTATATCAAGAACGACTGAGGGTATTATGTTCAAACTTTCAGGGCTACTTCTGCTCTTATGAATTTAACCAAATCAAAATAGCGTAAGTGTATCCAAGCAATCAAAGAAAGTACACAGATTTTTTCCAAATGGTATCAAGTTTTCCATTTCAGGTCAACTAGAGGAGGTAGGAAACTAAATTAAACACTACTATTTGTGTTTAGATTTTTAAAAGGGTGTATATTGTTAAAAATTGCGGAAAATTTTTGTCCAGCATACAAATAGCAGGCCAAAGTATAAAGTTTTAAAAAAACGGAAATATTTAAAGTATTATTTTCTTTTTCCCTGAAAAGACTATGTCAATATAAAACGAACAGAAATTAATTAAAAAAAAAAATTCAAAAAATTATTTTTTCAAAAAAAGTAAAGAACTATTCAACAAAAAATTATAAAAAATAAAATAAAATAATCTACCAAGCGTGAAAGTACCATAAATCAGCATCGATAAATAAATGAAATACAAAATGAACAGAAATTACAACAAATAACCGAGTCAAACTCAAAACGCGTAGATATTAACATAATTTGGGGTCAAAACCACTATGCCTTCCCAAGGCCAGATCAAAATTTGCACTTTATTGAAAAAAAATACAAATGAATGTGCATTGTCAGTTTAATATACATATACTGATATTTAGTAATCAAAATGTTAATATTATTTGATTTATTTAAGTTATAATAGTAAAAATATTTATATTTTTTTTAGTAAAGTGCAAATTTTGTTCAGCCTGGGAAAGGTGCTGCACGCCTGTATTGGAGTGAAAAACCTCGCTGGTGCCAAAAATTGTAATGGAGAGCCTGTCGGTCACCACTACTGAACCATATATATAGAATATTTTAATACAGATTTGAAACCTCGTGGCTTAAAAGTGAAGAATACCACGATGATTATGCCATATCCGTTTAGAGCCTTAATTTCTGGGAAAAAAAACAACAACATAAGAGTGACTTC
This sequence comes from Artemia sp. Qi Xiang Cuo, assembly GCF_049724085.1. Taxonomy (NCBI): domain Eukaryota; kingdom Metazoa; phylum Arthropoda; class Branchiopoda; order Anostraca; family Artemiidae; genus Artemia; species Artemia sp. Qi Xiang Cuo. The sequence continues at coordinate 7,170,495 of NC_142806.1, forward strand.
ATATTTATGAGCTCATTTCAAGGGCATATACTACATACTTTATACTGCTTTGAAGGAAATTACAGCTGATTAATGAACGTAAGGTTGAAGGGTCTGTAAAGGATAGAAGGAGAAATTAATAGTTAGTATTTATGGTACGCGCAAAATCATAGGAAGTAAAGAAAAATGTTGGCACAAATTATTGTATTTTTTCTAGACCAGGCCACTTCGTGACGAAGGAGTTGTCGTATAAACTTCTAAAAGGTCTCATTTGATTGGAAATTGGAATAGCTAATGCCCTTTTTAATAGTTGAGAGTAATTGGAAGGCAACTAAGACCCTTTCCACGCCCACCATGACCCAAAGCACATCCAATCAACATTTTGAGGTAGCCTTTTTGTTCATCGTAATTGATTTCCAAATAGAAATTATGTTTTTTAAGAGGATACTCCTCCCACAGCTCTCAGGGCACGGGTTATAAGTTATGCCCTAGGGGCATATAAGATTTTTATAGAAAGCTTTGTCGTAGAAACTTGAAAAAGGAATCATTAGATTGGACATTCAAAGGGCTCGGGCCCTTGTAATAGTCAAAATTGATTGGAAGGCAACTAATCCTCCTCTCAAGCCCACCTTTTCCCCAAAAACATCAACTCAAAATTTTGTGATAGTTATTTTGTTCAACGTAGCTAAAAGTTCTGGCAACTAGGCCTTTGATGATGAAAACCCCAACAGCCCTCAGGGCAAGGGTTGTAAGTTATACCCTGAGGCAATATAAGGTTTTTATAGAAAGTTTTGTCGTAGAAACTTCAAAAAGGGCTCATTCGATTGGAAATTAAAATGGCTATTGCCCTTTTTAATAGTCGAAAGTGATTGGAAGGCAACTAACACCCCTTCCACTCCCCCCATTTCCCCAAACACATCCAATCGAAATTTTGAGATAGCCATTTTGTTCAACAGTCTTCAGGGCGAGGGTTATAAATTATGCCCTTGGAGCATAAGGTTGGTCCATAAGCCTTGGAACCTTGGAACATTTTGTCCAACGTAGTTGAAAGGTCAAGAAACTATGTCTTTGAGGATGAAACTCCCCCTATAGCCCTCAGGACGAGGTTTCTAAGCTATGCCCTGGGGGAATATAAGATTTTTATAGAAAGTGTTTTGTAAGACTTCGCTGAAATTTTGTGGTTATGCTAGTTTAGACTAAACTTCAAGAAGGGCTCACTCGATTGTCCAAATGGACCTTAAGTTAAAAGTGGTTCCTTTGAAATTTACATTTTTTTTTTATTGGACCCTTAACTTCTGCTTCGGCTTGTCTTTTGTCATTATGAAAGACATATCGCTGAACCTTTGCTTATTTTAATTGTTCATGTGGTGGGACGAAAACTTATTTTTCTTTCAGCAATTTTTCTAGTCCAGGTTTTTGATTTTACAAGGTATGGAAGACATTGACGACCACCTTAGTTTCTCTTAATTGTTCAATTGGCGGGACAAAAAATTGTCTTCTTTTGCCATGGCTTTTATTTTGTCATTATGAAAGACGTATCACCGAAACTTTGTTTGTTTTAATTTTTCAGGTGGAGGGTGTATTGCACCAAAGAAGAGGAGAGAAGTGGGTGGTACAGACGATTTTATTATTTTAATCAGCCACACTATAGGCCAAGTTACGGCTTCAGGCCACATGGCTACAGACCTTACCCCTAGAGACCGTACGCATACAGAAGATATGGCCATTGGTGGTGAACTACAATGCTTTCATTTGCTACTGTCATTTTTGTTGATAATTGAATTAAACTAGTAGAATTCAATGATTTTTACAACAAGTTTCCTAAAAGTGAATTAAAAACATAAGAATACATACTAAAAGATATTATTCACCCTATAATCTGCCTGTATTTTAGAATATGTACGAATTTCGAACGATTTCAGCGAAAAGTATTTTCTTACCACACTTTTATTTCTAAATGATTTTAGTTCCTGATTGTTTTTAAAATCAAGCCGGAAACCCCCTCCCCCCTACTTTGTAAATTCTTCCCCGCAAATTCATCGCACGCTCGAATAAAACCCCTTCGCATGTAATTGCCTGGCACCATGAATTTTGTCAAAAAAATTTATTATTTTGTGTAGCTTCTATACATGTATGTAAAAACCTGGGGGGGGGCGGGGCTGTTACGCACAAAAACTCCGTGCAGGTGCTTGCCTGGTGCCATGAATTGTATCAAAATAAGTTTTTTTTTTGTTTAATTTATATCTATATGTTAAAAAACTTACATACAAGTATATTTTGCAACAAACTTCTAAGTAGATCTCCATTAAGTTCATGTCCCTACCCTAGGAGATCAGTTTTTGGAAACAAACAGGGAAATGACACCTTCGGGAATGGGTGTAAAGCAATGATATTTTCTCCCCATATAGGACGGTTCAGGAAAATTTGTAAAATCTTAGAAATTAGAAAAGAGTAGAGATAAGAGCCTGAAAATACATTCTCAGGGCATAGTTAGACTCTAAATTAATTTCTAAAAGCTTGATTTTCCTATCTCAACTACCTTTCAAGACTCATTAATTTAGAATTTTGCCGTATATTAGAGAGGACGCTTTTTTATGTCAGAAACAGACATTCTTTGTCTCGTATCTTAGAAATGGTTCTCAAAAAAAAGAAAGGAGTGAAATATGTAATATATGAAAAGTAAATTTTTCAGTAAATTTTTTGCAGTATTAATGCAGGAAGTACTTTCTATTTTTGGATCTTTTTTCAAAAGCGACGAACGATTTGCGCTTCAGAAGTGCTATGGTCCCCCACTGGGTTTTTTTTCCTGGTTTAGTCACTATGTTTTGGCCTTTATCCAAAACGAACTTCAGATGCATCGTATAGGCAAGGGCTTAGAGATACCGCTTTACTGTTTCTTCTTTGTCTTCGCTAGCAAGTTTTTTTGCTAATTTTTGACAGTCACTTTCTTAGTCACAGTCTTCCTTAGTTGTTTAAACTTCCTACTAGAAGTTTAAAAAAGAATGATTAAAATAAAAACGAAAGATTTATACAACTCTTTAGAGAAAAGAGTTTTTCAAATAGTTCCTGAGAACACAATGCGTTTCTATTTACAGAGTTTAAGAGACAAAAAAATGTATAACTTAAATAAAATAGTGGAAAAATCCATAACAAACTTTAAGTAATAAAATTCTGAATATTTTGACACCACTTCCGGGAGCCTATATCAATGGGGAAAAAAAATTAAATTAAATCAAACGCTAGCATCAAAAACAACTTTAAAAAATTTCGAATTCAAGTTTAAGCATTTATCTACCCGTATTTTTCATAAAATATTTAGGATTTGTTTTACCACGAAATGAAAGTTTAAAGAGTTATGTTGAGGAGATAATTAATAGAGGCAAAGTGACCATGTCTGTATTTTTTAGATACCCAACGATAAAGAGAATTAAAAACCTAAAATTGTATAAAAGAATATTGAATACAAAAGTTTTAGCAGGACCACAAGTAACGTTGGGCACCCCCTTCATAGAAATATTCCTTCCCCCAAGGAAACATCTTCCATGGAAGGATCCTCCCCCGTAATCCGTCCTCTGACACTCCCCCCATCAGAGAAAAATCCCTCCTGAAACGTCTTTATGCATCCCATTAACCAATACTATATGTAAACAATGGGCGTTCATTGTTTCCAAAAAAAGCAATTTCATAACTTCCAGCGCTTCCCCCCGAAACTCTGGGGGATTAAGTCATCCTCAATGACATATTTATTGAATTTTCGACTGTGTTGAACAAAATGGCTATCTAAAAATTTTGACTGGGTGACTTTGGGAAAAAAATGAGCGTGGGAGGGGGCCAAGTTGCCCTCCAATTTTTTGGTCACTTAAAAAGGGCAAATGAACTTTTAATTCCCGTTCAAATCAGCCCTCTTACGATATTATAGGACTATTGGATCGATACGATCACCCCTGGAAAAAAAATACGCATCCGTGATCTTTCTTCTGACAAAAAAAAAAAAAATCCACATTTTTGCAGATAGGAGCTTGAAACTTCCGCAGCAGGGTTTTCTTATACGCTGAATCCGATGGGGTGATTTTCATTAAAATTCTATGACTTCTTGGGGATGCTTGCCCCTTTTTTCGAAAATAAGGCAAATTTTCTCAGGCAAATAACTTTTGATGGGTAAAACTAAACTTAATGAAACTTATATATTTGAAGTCAGCATAAAAATTTGATTCTATTGATGCATCTATGGGTATCAAAATTCTGGTTTTAAGAGTTTCGGTTACTATTGAGCCGGGTCGCTTCGCTCGTTATTACGTATATGAGGGGGTTCGCACCCTCGTCAATACCTCACTGTTTACGGTAAAGTTTGAACTTTGTTCTAATTCTTTAAGAATGACCCTGAATCACAAAGGGTTTAACTAAAATAAATAGCTTGAATGAAAGTACTAAAAAAAATTAGCGTAAAGAGTGATATATTGTTGTTGGTACAGTTTGTTACCACCAATTAACTGATAAAAGTTAACTAGAAGACAAAATTGATCAGTAAACGTACTGCTTACACATTCTTTCAAACTCGAATGTCAGCAAAATGGGTCCTTGTTCTTAGACATTACCGTATCTATTGAATAATTTCTCACCAAGAGCGTTGAAGAACATTGCAGATGCCGGACAATTTACAGATGCGTGCAAAACAATTTATTCGATTGGGTGTACCTGGGGGAGGGGGGGAAAATATGCAAGATACTAGGACACGACTTTTTCCTAGCATTTCAGCGTAGGAAGTGTAAATTTTCTTTTCGTGGATCCGAATTTGTGTAATATCCAACATATATTAATGCAAGTTTTATCTCACGTGGGTGTGGGAGCGGAGGGGGGGGGGGGTTAGAAGGATCAGGGATGGCCAAAACATAGAACTGAGTCCATACTCGTGATCTGTGAACCTGACTATCCTATCACCGACTTTTTAAAAGTGTAAGTTATATATTATTTTTAAGTCGTAATTTTAGAAGAAAAGACGAAAAAACGTCAATTTCACCTCGACCGATTTTTACAGTTTGTAGAATTTTTTCCCGGTTATAAGAATATCAAGATCAAAACTCTTGCAATTTGTTTGAGGTAACCCCTAAAATTAAATTAGATTGACTGTACTATTTATAGTACTGGAGTTGGAGGGACTCCAACCAGGGTCATAGCTCCAGTATTTTTAGTGGGGGGCAAGAGGGGAGTAGAATGCTAATATGGAATTCTATGGATGCTCTGCACCTTTTCAAAGAGAGTCAGTACTCTCTCACATGGTATACACTACAGTTTCACGTGCACATTGCAAAAAGCGACCAATCCTTTTATACCTATAAAGTGGTCAAACACGTTTTGAAACTTTAGTCAAGGTTGTATAAGACAATCAGACTGGTTTTTTGCTATTGATATCAAGTGCACAAGGAATTTCACAAGAATATGCACTACAGTTTCACGTGGACATTTTAAAAAGCTGGCAAACTTATAAAGTGGTCAAACATGTTTTGAGAGTATAGTCGAGATTGTATGACGCAACCAGACTGGTTTTTGAGGCAACACCCATTTTTTAGGGTCAATCAGAGACAGCGGAGGTTATTCCATATAAAATAATTTGATTGGTGATTGGATTTGAATAAAAGGAGTGATTTTCATTATAATTCATATTAGTAAGAGAATTGAATTCAGAGAGAATAGTTTATTTGAGAGGATATTAGTAGAGAAAATGAGTGGTGCATTTACATTATTGGAGATTGATGGTGGAGCCGGTAGCAGCGAAGATATACGAATACCAAGGGTGGCTGTGGAAATAACCGGAGGCTGTAGACTATGCCTTGAATGGGACGATATGTATGCTAGATATGTAATATCATTAAGCAAATTTAAGCTGGAGGAGCAATTATGTTTTGCTGCGAAACTGAATATTGTGCATATACATAGACTTCAGGCAGCATTAGATGTGCTAGGGAAATATATTGATGAGAACAAAATGCATCAGTGAATATTATTGTTGTAATTATACTCAATAAAATTGTTTCTAAATCGAAGGTATTTTTCTTTCTATAGTAGACTAGCGTATATTTTTTAGAGTAGTAAAAATTCTGGTTAGTCTGAAGTTGGTTGTGAGAGTGTTAGGACTCTAAAATATGGATAGATTAGAGAAAGAGAGAATCATGGGGAATCTAGTGCTTATGGAAATACGTTTGATTCTAGATGATGATTTTCTAGAGCTGTCTATTGAAAGGAAGATATTTTCTCAGGGAATGCTTGTCGACATAATGAAAACTGATTCTCCAACATTAGACTTTTGCATGAAGCTTTTACGTCGTGGTCCAAATGCATTTACACAATTTATTAATATATTAATCACGACACGGCAAAATGATATTGTGGATATGCTTTTAAACAATAGTTTAGAAATTTAGGACTTTTTCTCGTGAGAAATATGGTGTTCAAAGGATAATATACTCCTCTCTCTCTCTATCCCACTCAAGTTGTTGTTGCTCGTAACTCTGTTACATTGACGTGATGAGAGTGTCAACACATGAAAAAATGTTCCATACATGTTCGTTAAGCGTGCACACTCTGGGCAACGGGTCATAATGTGAGAAATGCACAATGATTGATGAGTACAATGAAAAGTTCAGGTTATGCAACCAGTGTAAATTGCCAAGGGAATATGCCCTAAAAATTAAAGATTGTAATTCCTGTCTGGAAGAGGTGCGTGACTCTCATCCTAGAGGACACCTATGCTCGAATTGCCACTATGATAAATGTAATCAATGGAATAATACAAATCCTGGTATGATTGGGAAGAATCGTAAGCGTGATTTTAGTTTATTGCTACGAGATTGGTATCGTCGTAGTTTTAGATTTTTCTGGGAGGAGGAGCCGGGATCAGCGATTCAACTGTTGGAACAACAAGAGAATGTGGTTTTTACATCATCGTTGTGAAGAAAATAACTACTATTATTATATACCCACTTATTTATATTTAGCTGTGACGGAGAGAGAGAAAACGATTAGGGATGTTTTTTTTGACACTATGTCACATCAGCAAATTTAATTATATGAATTCTATAGAATAAATGAGCCAAGAGCGAAGTTACATTCTATTTTACAAAATACAACCCTGACATTGCAGTAAATCAGGATCAGTATTCTGTGAATTCGAATAATCTACCTGCTTAGTTGTTATCGACAAATAACTATACCTAGTTGAAGATGAAATCTAAAGAGTAGAAAAATCGTTTTTTTATCATTCAATTACATTTTTCATTTATTAGTAAACAATTTCACATATATTTTTAGAACATTTTATTCTTAGGGAAAAGAAATCAATATAAAACATATGTGTAATTACACGCTCTAATAGAAAGCCATTCAATCGACGCAAATGAATTTGGATATTAAGAAGCTTTTTGTAGGTGCAGCCATGACATCTGAACATAACAAAGTGTAGGGCATGAAACCCGCATGTCTAAGGCCTTAAATTCTGCAGTCGCGATTGAATGCGATTAATAGTTTTCCCACTGCTTTAAACAAAGCTGTTAATGCATAGAATATAGAATTTAACGAATAGTAACAGAGGATCAAGAAATTCTATATTGTTTGAAGTTTAAAAGATGTAGAACCAATACTCTGTCTTCGAAGCCGACAGACTACTAGTAACACTGTTTAGAGTACTATTGACACTTGGAGCGTTTGCAATTAAGTCTGAAGTCATTCAATAGGATCTGCACTGGTGTTATCATGGGTCTATACTAAATATGTTTAGTATTTGGTTTGCGTTCATGGTGCTATGTCTTGTAGAACACAGCCGTCGGGTGTGACTTCCCAATAGACTTCAAATTGACTCAACTATGTTAGCGTGATACTCTTAGTAAAAGCATCGGCAAATTTGCACTCTCGGCGTATATTCCCTGTACGTACTATGCTCATATCCTGGGTCCCTGACAAGTCCAAAAAAGCTACACTATCAATTTTTGAAACAATAGAATTTGTTTTTCCCTTTTCAAATAACTGTGATCAATGATCTAGGGACCGCATTGTCAACTCATATAGAGTTGTATGGAATTTTTTGTGAAATAATAGAGCGCAGAGTGGAATGACATTCACTTTGCAAAAATCCATAGATAGACTGAAAAATTAAAATCTAGGGCTGATTCAGTCCACCATCCAACGGCACTATTACTCTTTACAAGGATCAAAGCCAGTTTTGACGAAATTTCTCAATTGATACATCATGAATCAGTATAACTACGAGAGGAGGTGGTGATTTGACGTTAGTTGGGGATCGCAATGAGGACAAAATGTTTAATTCTATTGCCATTGGGTCTTAGCTTTTCCACTGCCAACGAAGCTTAGCTCATAGTCAACTGTTTTTGAATGTGAAAAGTAGCCAATATGATAATAATATTTGCATCGGATGCTGATAGAATTTTTTTTCTCAAAATGAAATACGATGTAGCCAGTTGCAAATGTAGGTCAATGCAGACACTGGGGGGTAGCCATAGGGATGTATTGAATATCTCATAACTTGGTTTTCTCGCCAGATGAGACTCTTAGGCCCCCGCAGTAGTCACCGTCAGTAACTCCCCATAAGTACCTTTATTTGATTAACACTCATAGCCCAATGATTGTAACCCCAACTCCTTGTATACTATTTGTGTCACCATCATCAAGTTAATTCACCTGATATAATTGGACATATGATTGCTTCTGCTCATCAATGTTTCATTCATCAATGCATTCATTTGTATAGATAGGCTATGTACAATACATTTTCCGCAGAAGAGACCATAGGCTGGAGTTTTAGTAGGACTATATGACCTTGTCTCCACCGCAATATTAAAATGAACAGATGCTGATGACAAATCAATCAAATAGTGTTCATTGGACAATATTTGAAAGTGTACGTTTTCCTAGAGGAATTTTAGAGGGTGAAATTGTTCATATTAGCCATGTTTGACACTAACATCAAAATTTTAGGCATAAAACTTATTCAATGAAAATCTGACTAATGTGTACGCATCTGTGTGGGGAGATCAACCATCATAAAAGGCAGAAAATTTTTTTGATTTAATAATCTTTTTCTTTTTCTTCTTCTTCTTATTGGCCTTCGTTTATTTATTCTTCGGTATACTCGTTCATGTACACCACTTCCTACCTGACTCGAGAGTAATAAGTGATTAAGGTACATACATCCTTTTTAAGCCTTTCCCACTGCTCTGGAATGTTTACTCCTCGTCAAAAGCTCTTGAAAACAATCGAATTATTTCCTTAAAATTCTCGATGGAATGCAAGCCCGACCCCGTGCTGTTGCAATGTGGCAATAAAATTTGAGACCGCAAGTAAGAGATTTTTTATGGCAAGGGGTAATGCAGAACAAAACAGCTTATAAGTCCAGCTACAAAGAGCAAATCCAGACATTGTAGTGTGTCCCTTGTGGTAGTTCAATCCACCGCCTATTTTACTTGGACTCCAAGCACCCGCTTAAAAACTTATATCGGTAGAGGCAAATTAAAATATTTAATTGTTTATTTTAGTAGGTTGTGTCATCAACATTAGGTCAAAAAATACTAGTTACCATTACTAAGCCTTTTGTTATTTCTATATGGTTAACCACCTCGCCTGGTAGTGTTAACTTGCGAGGTTCCAAATACGAAGCGTTTACAGCAAAATACCAGAAATGTTTCATATTATTTTGATGAACAAGTTCAAGTCCTGTTTTTCATTAAAAAACACCTAGGAGGGAGACATTTGGTTGATCAACTCTTAGTGTTTCCACAAAAGATGCATAGAGAAATATGCAAGAGTCCGAGGCGAAACCAAGTAGATAGGCCGCAAAAATAACTTTAGTGATCCCGTAAACATAGTCAACGACTTTTCCACTGTTAATATTTTGTTTAGAGCTATGACAGTCTCTTTGATTATATTATAAAATAATTATTTTCGTCTCAATAGGCAAGGCAATTTAAATCCTATCCTGTGCAAAGATATAGCTAAAATGGAATCTGTCATTACTATAATAAGAGATTTTGCTTTAATTACGCGACTCAAATATGTCCTGTAACTATATTATGTCTATTTTAACTTGGAAGGTGAATATTTGCTAGGTTTAAGTGTTTTAATCCATTCGTATTAGAAAAAGGGTAACCAATTGAAAGGCATGTTTTTTATATAACGCGCAAAATCCTTTATCAGGATGTCATAGTTATTTTTGAGAATACAATTGACACGAATCATTTCATAGGCGCCAACAAATGTGATGGTAGTGGAATGTTCCATCCAAGAATCATTAGTTTTAGTCCAGTCATTGTAGAGAGAATCGGCGACATTGGACACAAAAGTTTAATCGTAATAACTGGGTATTGTCAATATTTTCAATACTGATGACAGAATCGAAATCTGAGTTGTATCATAGCCACGAAACGAATAACTCCATCTTATCCCCGTGAGAGCGAGTCTTTAATATCTTTTCAATCTGATAGATTTTTCCATTATTTTTTGCTTTTTATATTTCTTAGCCATTAAAGCCAACGAGAATTTCTTCATCTTTGGTTTTGTGTCATCAATAATCTATGTTTTTAGTGTCGAGGATATTTGCTGCTTTAAAGAGCTTTGGGGACTACAGGTAATTTTCCTATCCAAAACATTAACTACCACATTAACTTTAACAATTTCACCGACACTGAATTTTCTTCTTGACATTCGTTTGATTGTAAAATTGTTCAAAAGGGGTGTCAACTGTATCATGGTCAGACTTGAAAGCTTTCTCTGGGGATGAACTCAACAATGATCGATGAGGTCATTTAATATAAAAAAACATGATTTTATCTGAATCATAAATAAAATTATATACATTCTTCAATGCTCTATATGTTAACATGAATATTTTAATAGTTCCTATAGCTCAATCAGCTGATACAAATCTTATAGGACTATACCTGTGATAGACTAGCTCTGTGCATTTTGCTTACTCTTATGAAAAAGTAGGATTAAAACATTTATATATGTGTTCCGTTAAAATTTTTTTATACGAATCCCGTTCGACAACACTTTTAATAGCTAGAGTAGCTTCAGCACCTCTCTTTGGGCGCAATAGAAGGAAATGTGCTAAGCGAATAAAAACACTGATTTCACGTAGTATGAATTTTTGTGATGTGTTTTGAAGTCTTTGACTCGCACCTAGAATTGTGTGATTTTCTTGTATTGTATGCAACGGGGAAAAAGATTTCGTTTTTCGCTAAGGATTAGCGTGAAGCCTATTATTTCTATGCAGAGTATAGCTCGATTTATTATTTATATTATTTTGAAATATTTTAGCGTTAAAAACATTGACTTTTGAAACTATGGTGGGGGAATATCAACTCCTCATTTCACGACCAATTTCATAAGCACATTTCGTAGATTCAACCATTTGCAATGCAAATTCATAGCTTAATGCTCACGGTTAGTGTGAGTGCTGGTGGTTGGCGGGCCTGGTGGTGAAATTGAAATTGTATGTCTTTATTTATTTAGTTATTTCAGTTGTGTACCGTCGTTTCTAACATTAAATTTCTTCATAGGTAGGCTTGTATTTTCCAAGGTCGACACAAAATCTTCTTCTTCTTCTTCAATTTCATATTTTAATGGCGTTGACAAAGATGTAAGTTTATTTAATTTTTTTAGAATTGGCTATCTGCGCATAGGACGGTTTACAAAATTTATTTCGACTGAAAAGCTGCATAGATTATTTTCAAATGATAAGATTTCTTTACAACTTGAAGTAATATCATATATTAAATAAAATGTATCATTGCGCTTTGTTTGAATTATAATCCCGTTCCCATTATCGTTAACTGGAATATAATCCTTGAAGTTCTCCTAGAGACAAATTAGTAGTCTTGTTATTTTATCGAGGTATTTGTTGTGTCGTATATTTCCAGATTTCGACAAAAATTAATACAAATACTCCGTATTTAATTTTGTTCCAGCAAGCAGCAGAAGAATCCTGAGGAGATGATTCTTTTTTTTGTGATCAATACCGCAAGCCCTCGATCAATTGGGCTTATGTTTTTCCATTTGGCGAAGGTTATCATGAAGTAAAAGCAGTTTTTCATTAGCCTCAGGATTCTCATTATCAAGTAATTTAATCAGTTTACCCTCAAAGCGTCTGATGGGTGGCAGATCGAGTTTTACTATTATCAGTTTGTGAGGTTTTACTATCCTATCTAAAGAAAACTGATTAAGAGTCCTGCTCTTATCTACAATAAAAGTGTAAAAAAGCTACAGCCCGCCTGAAAAAAACATTCCCTTTTTAAAATCCTCTGCAATGTTTCAATAGCCCCCAACGCGTTAAATGGAACGGTGTTGCATTGTCTGCTACTTAAATCTCTTTGAAACCTGTTCATTGCCCGCGGTAAAACTCAAACTAAGCTCAGATGGTAATTTAATTAAATCATTGTTAATGCCATGTTTGAGTACAGCTTTTCTAGTTTGGAATTTTGAAGTACATAGAAAAAAAAATAAATGTCAGTTTTTATGTGGTTTTTTCAGTGTCACCATAGCAATTGATGGGTCCTTATACTGTTTAAGGGGAGATATGTTGTAATTTAATGGTCAAACGCATCCGTGACGACACACAAATTCTTGGGTGCATTTTGATTAATATCCAATTGAATATAGCCTTAGGGATTATTTGTTGCGTGATTTTCTGTTGAAAGCATATGAGTAGAGATATTCATGTATAACTGTTTCGTGAGCTTTCTTAGCAAGCTAGCATAGATAGATTTGTACATTATAGGGTCGGTATCGTTCAATGTAAGTTTTTACAAATCGTAGCTTTGGTGAAACGGATTATTTAGAAGCAGAATAACAAAAATATTTTCATGATGAAAGCAAATGGTGAGCAATTGCACCATGTCCTAAGACCATTGTTCAATGAGGTCAGCTGCAGTATCATTGATTAAGCTAGATCTTGGTTAACCAACGGTAAACACATTAGACACCTGTAGGAAGTATCTCTGTACGAACGATAGCCCGTTAATTTCTTTGAATTTATTGTTTGAATTCATCTCATTTATGTAGTAACAACGTATTTTTTTCGGTTTTTTCGAAAACCATTTATCGCAGATTCTGCTTAATTTGGTTAAGAGTGCTGCTTTTCCTGATATTGTTGGGCCAAACCGAGGTGGTTTGCATAGCGTTTGAAATCGATACATATTTCCTGCAACAGTTCACCTGGACAAGTAACTTTAGAATTTAGTTGCATAATGAATACCTGATTTCCCTAATACTGCTAGTCTGTTCAATAATAATAATGAGAAGAACAAAATGATTAGACAATCATATTTCTTGTATAATAAAACAGCACATTACAGAATAAAAGCTAAATGCACTTTTTTTTAATTGATTTATAATAAAAAACATTTATTTAAAAAATGCACTTGAAAAAACACTTTAATAGCTATACTTAATTTATTTAAAAATACAATACTTAAGGAAAAAAATACACTTTGAATAATATAATTTTTTTTTTTAATGCAACACGTTTATTTACAAAAGCACAAAAATCTGCTCTAAGTAAAAAAAAAGATAACTTTGGTAGTGGCGGCGTGCCCCCCGCTGGCGGCCAGCCGGGCCCCACGGGCCAGAGCCCCCCCCAGGCCGTGAGCCGCCCCCCCCCTAGGTTTTGGGAAATATTTATTGGACTCTGACCAAGCTGAGACTTTCCCTTAGGCTAACGCACTCATGACGGGTAAATGGTAAATAATGATTTCGGGAGCGTGTAGTTATGAGGTATTCGAGAGCAGAAACCCTGTTGAAAATGATACTCTTTGTAATTTTTTCCTTATTAGCTCTTAAATTTTTTTAGTTCAGTGAGCGAATGGCCAGCAATTTTACTTAAGGATATGTATTTTCAACATTACAAATCCTATTGGTATAAATGTCAAGAGTCCTATTTACATACTTCATGGGTACTCCTGTGCAATGTTTTTTGACTTTATTGTCTTGCTCTTGTATAAAGTACACCATTGGACTTATAAACATACCACGGGAAATCACGTCACTTCCCGTTTCTGATTTAAAAAATAAAAGCTAATTTGGCAGCCCGACGTTTCACTAGCTCTGGGCAAAGCTCCAAGTGGTGCAGTCCATCTGTAAGCTGGTAAATTTAACGTGTGCCAAATCATTAAGTACGTTTGGGGTTTTTAATTTCAACAGCGAAGAGTATGTGTCTTCGCAAGAGAACTATGATTACTATTTTTACGGCCACTGTCCTCTAGACAAATTGTAGCAAGGTTTCAACATGAGATACTTAGAGACTTCTAAGATGAAGCTGCTAGCAGCAGTACTTCTATTAAAAACAATGCTTCTTTTTTTTCTATTCCATAGCACCATGTTCGGCCCAATGATTGTGAAGGAAGTGTAATTTGGATCTGCAATAATTCCAGCAAATTGTTTGGGATCGGTCACAACGTCACAACGATTCCTATTGCGAACACTCTTGCACATTTTACCAAAAGCCGAATTCAAAGTGAGCTTATAATTTTCTTTTTCGGCTTTTGTCTGCACTTCAGAATGTTTCTTGACAAAAGTGTCAAGTCATTTTCAGATAGGGTTTTTGACTAAACTGGAGGCCTCTATGAACCTTTGTGACGTTGAAACCGTTGTTGCACATCCATTTTAAAGCCACATGATGTACAACAATATTTTTTTTCGGCTGAACGTCAGCAAAAAGTTTTTGTTTTGAAGGTGACCAATGCAATCTGTCCACCTCGACTAAACTTCTGTTGGGGGGGCTCAAAGAGTACCTAGTCACAGGTCTATTGATGCACGGAAACACAAAATCCTTTACTGAATCGTGAAGCTCAACTGGTATCTTCACCTCAATTTCAAAAAACCATCCAGCAGTTCCATTCTCCTCAACACTGTCAATTTTGGGGAAATGGGGAAATTGAGGGTCATTGAGCCATTTATAGTCATCGCAGGGTAGCTCATAATGGGACATGGCCGAGGGGTAGAGAGAATTCATATAAGGGAAAACTGTATCTGATTTTGTCCCCGTCTTCTCTCCAGTTTGATCAGTTTCCAAGATACTATCCCCATGAAAAACGTATCCACCCCTCATTGACCTCTCGATGAACAGGTGCTGATCGATGTCTGTGATCAGCCCGATTTTTCCCCTCTAATTTTTAGGATGAGGTCCATTACCAGATGAGGAGATGAAAAATAATACCCTAAATCAAGATTAAATTCCCCAAAGATTTTGTCTGTATTTTTACACATAATGTCTAACAAAGTTAACACATCACTCGACAAATACGGCTTGCAGTAGTCAAACCAATTTTTACAGCCTTCCTCTGCCCACACTTTTTTAGCAAAACTGTATTCATCGGGGTTGCACCTACGATCGTGTAGACTGTCGTAAAACGATTCGATCGAGGGAATAGTTTGCTCGGCGAATCTCGACATGGAACAGTAATAATCATAAGGACATATGCCCTTGACCGTCAACAAATCATATAAATCATTTGGAAATTGTTGCTTGAGAAGGGGAAGAGCCTTCTAGCCGTCATCGTTTTTCTGCATATCTCCAAATAAATTCCAAAACAAGCAACTTTTCCGATGATTTAGGAATGATTTTGTAGGAAAAGCTGTCTATCACCCATGCATCATCCACTGTTCCATTTCTTTGAAAATGTGCCATTGCTGGTAGCACATACTTCAGATCGTAGTTAGAATTATGTATAAACCCGGAAGAAAGAGTTGCTGTTTAGTTTTTAAATTAAATTAATTATGAGTCCACCCCCGAAAGTTACCCTCAAATTCATTTAGACCAGGGTAAAAAGTTTGATTGCCAGTTGAAAAATGAAAATAAAAAATGTCCCCAGATGTCCCCTTTTGTAAATAAACTTTTTGATTTACCGATGCCTTAATCTCTCCCTGAACCCCCAATTCTGAAACTGAATCTCAATAAGAACTCAAATTCGGTCGATGTAGGTATGAAGAACATTTACAGGGTCTGTTAAAATGACACCCCCGTCAACCAGGTTTTCCTCGGGGAGATTAAAATCTACCCTATGTGTTTGCAAGTGACCTAGAGCATATTCCAACAAATAAAATTCACGTAGTTCCGGGGACGCGACGCTATTTTCATGTCCTGCATCTATTTGCACAGGACCCAATTCACTAATTATAAAGTTATCATCAAAAATGTCCCCGGAAACATTAGATCCAACAATTTGCATAAGGCTGTCCATTTCTTCAATTGTAAATTGAAATTCCAGGGGGATACTAAATGACGTACCTTCACTAATATCATCCGGCAACAGTGTACATTTGCCCATGATATTTTGAAGTCCTGGGCCAGGGAAAACAGTTGTTTTCGTAGCTTCCCCCTGAAACTAAAATGAATGGATTGAGTTTTTTTTAGCAAAGTTTTATCACAATTATAGCTTTTTTTTATTTTTTTCTTAGTCGGATTTGTATTCATCAAACAATTGTTTTTTTTTTGTTTTTATCTTAATTGGATTCGTATTTATCAAACAAATGCATAATAAATTACAAATTTTTGCTTATAGCACACACACACACGTTACACACAGACCACACACACACACACACACACACACACACACACACACACACACACACACACACACACACACACACACACACACACACACACACACACACACACACACACACACACACACACACACACACACACACACACACACACACACACACACACACACACACACACACACACACACACACACACACACACACACACACACACACACACACACACACACACACACACACACACACACACACACACACACACACACACACACACACACACACACACACACACACACACACACACACACACACACACACACACACACACACACACACACACACACACACACACACACACACACACACACACACACACACACACACACACACACACACACACACACACACACACACACACACACACACACACACACACACACACACACACACAGACACATACACAGACACACACACACTCACTCACACACGCACACACACACACGCACACACACACACACACGCACACTCACGCGCACACGCACACACACGCACACACACACACACACACAGACACAGAAACACCAACAGACACACCCACTCTCACAGGCAAAAACACAACCACACACATACACAGAGATAGTCACAGACACACAAACACACACACACACACACACACGCACACACGCACACACGCACACGCACGCACACACACGACACGCACACACTTTTACGGTGTTGAAAAAATGCCGAAAAGGCTAATTCATTAACCTATAGAAAAAAAGCTTTTATTTTCTATGTGAAATAACCATTATTTTATAAAGTTAAAAAACCATGTTCATTTTTCACCCCATCCTCAAAACTTAATTTTACCCCTCCTAGCATTATTTAAACTAAATACTTGCCTCCACCCCGCCCCAGAAAGTTCAGAAAGATGCAAAAGTCTATTTATCCTGAAGCATTTCAAGTCGTATGTTTACCGGGATATTGAATAAGTACCATTTTTTTACACCTCCCTCAGAACTTAATCCTCAGAACTCCCTCAGGATTAATATTATATTGAAAATACGTTTTAATATCTCTAACACACATACACACACTTTTACGGTCTTGAAAAAATGACGAAAAGAAAAGACTAAAAAAAATTGGAAAGAAATAGGTTGAAATTTCTAAAACCATGTAGAAAGTAAAAGTAAAAGTGCTCACATTTCCAAATTCAGA
Organism: Artemia sp. Qi Xiang Cuo; assembly: GCF_049724085.1. Classification (NCBI taxonomy): domain Eukaryota; kingdom Metazoa; phylum Arthropoda; class Branchiopoda; order Anostraca; family Artemiidae; genus Artemia; species Artemia sp. Qi Xiang Cuo. The sequence continues at coordinate 7,188,261 of NC_142806.1, forward strand.
CTGCTGTTGAGTGCTGGATGGCCCTGGCAAAGCATGATGGGAGATAGATGGGACGGTGACATCCGTTTCTTGCAAAGATGTGATGGCGGCTGCGATGTCACTGGCTTGGGGGGTTGGAGCAGCGGGGCTCACCATCATATGAGCAACCATCCACTCTCTTTTCAGCTTTCTACCTGGCTGCATAGGGGCTGGCACGGGTGGGTCTTGGGCAGGCAGCCCCGGTCTGGAATGGATGTGGGTGGCTCCCGATGGGCCAGCTATCTCCACTTGTTGCATTGGAGTAAAGCCATTAGCCTTAGCTCTCTTTTGAGGGAGAGGTACGGACTCTTCAAAATTGTCCTTAAAAAGAAGACAAAATTTAGTATGGAAAACGATTCCCCTTTTTACAGAAGAAAAAGTTAGTCTGCACAAAGAATCCCCCTCTCCACCCGCTGCATCAAATCCAATACAATGATTTAAAATATAGATCTAAAAATAGCCAGCCATAAATATGATATAATTAGAAGCTAACCAAACACTAAACTTCAGTGTTGCGTGTCAGAATGAGCACATTAGTTTTCTTGTCAAAGGGCATACGTGTCTGCACAAGGGATCCCCCCTTACTTTTCATGCGAAGAAATAGTTTGTTTTTCACCTTACAACGAAGGAGTTAGAATTGATACATTGCCCCCTTCCCCGTCTTATATTTTTATAAAAGCCTCTTAATCATCAAATACAATTGAAAATAGATTATCTCGTCTAATTTGGCCAAAATACAATCTGTCTTTCAAAGTGTCTTGAATTACACAAAGCCCGTCTTAATCATTCCCATTCCTAAATACCAACCTTTGTTTTCATAATTTAGATAAGAAGCGTGTGAAGTCTGATTCTAAAATAGTACCCTTTTTTAACGGGGTTAAACACAGATGGTTTTAGACCGGAAGGGAAAGTACACTCTATTTTTTATAATGGGAAAATGACATTTTTTGAACGAAAAGAACTATTTCTAATGAATTAAACTTGTAAACAGAGGGGAGGAGGGTTTACATAATGGAAAAAAGAGCGTATTTTACGTTTTCTATCGACTATAATCATCATATTGTAGAGTTTGTATTGGTGGGGGGGGGGCTATGCCCCCTGAATTGGAATTTACTGGAGGGATGGTAAAATGATTTTATTTGGAAATAAATTAAGACAATTTAGTAAACTGAACTCACAGTATAAATCTATGTATCCATAGCTTCAAAGTCAATAATATCAGATGTGCTATCCATGGTATGTTAAAACATTATGAAAATTTAATCGTAACACATGAGCATTTTATACAAAATCTCAAGGACGAATGAAAATCACTCCTTTTTATTTGAATTCAATTACCGATCAAGTTTTCGTATATGGAGTAACCTCCATTCTCTCTGATTGGTCCTAAAAAATGGGTGTTGTCTCAAAAACCAGTCTGGTTGAAAACGTGGAGTTGAAGCAAACTTGGGTAACAAAATAGACTTCAGGAACCAGGGGGGAATCTCCGCTCGTACTGCTCGCCTTATGGGTGTTGTCTCAAAAACCAGTCTGGTTAAAAAAACGTCGAGTTGAAGCAAACTTGTGTAACAAGCTAGACTTCAGGAACCAGTGGGGAATCGCCGCTCGTACTGCTCGCTTTTGTGCCACAATGTGCATGTCAAACTGTAGTGCCTCAGGCGTAGGTTTTTAACTTTATACACTATCACGATGAATGAAGTTGCTAGACATGTTTTTTTTCTTTTTTTTATTACTTTGTTTGGAAAGGTACCAAGGGAACATAAGGCAAGCACATAGCATGTAGTTTCAAAACGTTTTTAACAACTTTATAGGTTTTGCATGCTTTTGCAATGTGCACGTGAAAATGTAGTGTATACCATGTGAGGGAGTACTGACTCTTTTTGAAAAGGTGTAGAGCATCCATAGAATTCCATATTAGCATTCTACTGAGGGGTCCACATCCAGAAATTCAAGGGGCATGGGCTATATAATAATTTTCCTCCAAATTATCGGAGGAACAAATGCCCCCTTGATCCCCCTCCAAAAGACCTCTCCCGCCCCCTGACTCCAACTGCTGTGCCACTTCTCCGATACAAATCTCTGCCCCCTATTCTACCACTGCTAAAAATTTTGTATTCAATATTCTTTTATACATTTTTAGGTTTTTAATTCTCTTTATCGTTGGGTTTCTAAAAAATACAGACATGGTCACTTTGCCTCTATTAATTATCTCCTCAACATAACTCTTTAAACTTTCATTTCGTGGTAAAACAAATCCTAAATATTTTATGAAAAATACGGGTAGATAAATGTTTAGACTTGAATTCAAAATTTTTTAAAGTTGTTTTTGATGCTAGTGTTTGTTTTAATTTAATTTAATTTTTTTCCCATTGATATAGGCTCCCGGAAGTGGTGTCAAAATATTCAGAATTTTATTACTTAAAGTTTGTTATGGATTTTTCCACTGTTTTTTATTTAAGTTATACCTCTTTTTTGTCTCTTAAATTCTGTAAATAGAAACGCGTTGTGGTCTCAGGAACTATTTGAAAAAATCTTTTCTCTAAAGAGTTGTATAAATCTTTCGTTTTTATTTTAATCATTCTTTTTTAAACTTCTAGTAGGAAGTTTAAACATCTAAGGAAGACTGTGACTAAGAAAGTGACTGTCAAAAATTAGCAAAAGAACTTGCTAGCGAAGACAAAGAAGAAACAGTAAAGCGGTATGACTATGCCCTTGCCTATACAATGCATCTGAAGTTCGTTCTGGATAAAGGCCAAAACATAAAGACTAAACCAAAAAAAAAAACCAGTGGGGGACCAAAGCACTTCTGAAGCGCAAATCGTTCGTCACTTTTGAAAAAAGATCCAAAACTAGAAAGTACTTCCTGCATTAATACTGCAAAAAATTTTACTGAAAAATTTACTTTTTATATTTTACATATTTCACTTCCTTTCTTGTTTTTGAGAACCATTTCTAAGATAAGAGACAAAGAATGTCTGTTTCTGACATAAAAAAGTCATCTCAAATATACGGCAAAATTCTAAATGAATCAGTCTTGAAAGGTAGTTGAGATAGGAAAATCAAGCTTTTAGAAATTAATTTAGAGTCTAACAATGCCCTGAGAATGTATCTTCAGGCTCTTATCTCTACTCTTTTCTAATTTCTAAGATTTTACAAATTTTTCCTGAACCGTCCTATTTGGGGAGAAAATATCATTGCTTTAGACCCATTCCCGAAGGTGTCATTTCCCTGTTTGTTTCAAAAACTGATCTTCTAGGGTAGGGGCATGAACTAAATGGAGATCTACTTAGAAGTTTGTTGCAAAATATACTTGTATGTAAGTTTTTAAACATATAGGTAGAAATTAAACAAAAGAAAAAACTTATTTTGATACAATTCGCGGCACCAGACAAGCACCTGCATGGAGTTTTTGTGCGTAACAGCTCCCCCCCCCCAGGTTTTTACATACATGTATAGAAGCTACACAAAAAAAAAATTTTTTTTTGACAAAATTCATGGTGCCAGGCAAGCACGTGCGAAGGGGTTTTATTCGAGCGTGCGATGAATTTGCGGGACGAATTTACAAAGTAGGGGAGAGGGGGTTTCCGGCTTGATTTTAAAAACAATCAGAAAGTAAACTCATTTAAAAATGAAAGTGTGGTAACAAAATATTATTCGCTGAAATCGTTCGAAATTCGTACATATTCTAAAATACAGGCAGTTTATAGGGTGAATAGTATCGTTTAGTATGTATTCTTATGTTTTTAATTTACTTTTAGGAAACTTGTTGCAAAAATCATTGAGTTCTCCTAGTTTAATTCAATTATCAACAAAAATGACAGTAGGAAATGAAAGCATTGTAGTTCACCACCAATGGCCATATATTCTGTATGCATACGGTCTCTAGGAGTAAGGTCTGTGGCCTGAAGCCGTAACTTGGCCTAGAGTGTGGCTGATTAAAATAATAAATCGTCTGTACCACCTACTTCTCTCCTCTTCTTTAGTGCTGGAAATAAAAGACGACTAAATATTCAGGAGGGGGTAAAGATAGTCACTTATTATGGGGAAAAAACAGACACCTTAGTAGGTTTCACACTACATAATTTATTATAGTGTATTTGTAAGTTATGTATAGTAAGTATTGCCTTTCGCTCTTTTAAGTAGAGTAGTACCTTATACTTTGCTTGAGGCCCTAGGAATTACCATGCTATTTGCGTGAAGCTATAGGAAAAACATTTCCAGAGTTTGTATCTATGGAATTTGGGTAAATTACGTTCCTTCCTATGTTATTGGGACCTCTAGACTTTATTAAAAAAATGATTTGAAACTATATAAATTTACACCTGATACACTACCGTATCAGGTGTACTTTGAAAAAAAGCAACTGGTTTTTCTGATTTTTTGGAAGATTGCCTTAACTCGAGAGTAGTTTGTTATTAAAAAATTAGATGCTACAATGAGAATTGTTTGATTGACATTTGCAAAAAGGGGTAAGGGATTTGCGGATTGGAGTGTAACTCGAGATTAGTGTGTTATTAAAAAATTGGATGCTACAATGAGAATTGTCTGATTGAAATTTGCAAAAAGGGGTAAGGGATTTGCAGATTGGAGTGTAACTCGAGAGTAGTTTGTTATACAAAAATTGGATGCGACAATGAGAATTGTTTGATTGACATTTGCAAAAAGGGGTAAGAGATTTGCGAATTGGATTGTATGAAGGTGGAAAAAAAGAAAAAAAAGGGTTAAACTGATTATCAGTTAGATAACCCTTCGGGGTTGTTGACGCAGGCAATTTGTTATAAATTTGAGAAAACATCAATCTATGAAAATGGTTGATGATGATAGAATGAAATTGTGAGTTGACCTAGCTTTACCTCTCCGATTTGTTCTGTATAATACGCAAGTTGTGTTTGAACAGTGTTGTCAGTTTAAAATAGGGTCCAACGTTATAGTATACTGAAAAGTTGATACTAAGAGAGATGTAGATGGCAAGAAAATAATTTTAATAAAGAAATTCAGAACAAACCTTAGAAATCCTTGCAAATCAAGTAGTAAGGTGTATGTGAGTACGAACCATCAAGGATCATAAGCACCAATGACCCTAACCAGTAGAGACATCAACCCCCCAAAGGTCCCCACTCCTCAAACTTGAAGTTTGCCCCCTCCCCTCCAATTTTTTGGCCCCCTCCCCCATTTTCTTTTTTGATTTTTTTTCTTTTTTTGGCAATTGACATTTTTTCTGATAACAAGTATCATTCATTACGATTGTAGCTTTCAAATGTGAAACTTAAGTCCATTTTTGGATCGAAAGCTAAACTATTTCTGTAAAATCTGAGTTAATAAGAGTTTATGACCTTAAACTCTAGTTTTTTGTAAGAAAATTATGGAAAATACTATTCTCTGGTTCAAATGTGAAACTTAAGTCCATTTTTGGATCGAAAAATAAAACTATTTCCGTAAAATCTGAGCTAATAAGGGTTTTTGACCGTAAACTAAATTTTTTTGTAAGAAAATTATGGAAAATACAATTCTCTGGTTACTAGGTGAAACTTAGTCCGTTTATGGATCGAAAAATAAAACTATTTCCGTACAATCTGAGCTAATAAGGGTTTTTTACCGTAAACTCTAGTTTTTTTTTGTAAGAAAATTATGGAAAATACAATTCTCTCGTTGAAATGTGAAACTTAAGTCCATTTTTTGGATCGAAAAATAAAACTATTTCCGTAAAATCTGTGTTAATAAGGGTTTTTGACCGTAAACTCTAGTTTTTTGTAAGAAAATTATGGAAAATACAATTCTCTGGTTCAAATGTGAAACTTAAGTCCATTTATGGATCGAAAAATAAAACTATTTCTGTACAATCTGGCCTAATTAGTATTTTTGACCTTAAACTATAGTTTTTTGTAAGAAAATTATGGGAAATACAATTCTCCGCTTCAAACTTAAAACTTAAGTCCATTTTTGGGTCAAAGAAATAGATTGTCTCTGGAAAATCTGAGCGAATAAGGGTTTTTGACCGTCAATTCTAGTTTTTTGGAAGAAAATTAAGGAAAATACAATTCTCTGATTCAAATGTGAAACTTAAGTCCATTTATGGATCGAAAAATAAAACTGCTTCCGTAAACTCTGAGCTAATTAGGGTTTTTGACCGTGAACTATAGTTTTTTGTAAGAAAAATATGGGAAATACAATTCTCTGGTTCAAATGTGAAACTTAAGTCCATTTTTGGATCGAAAAAATAAACTATTTCTGTAAAATCTGAGCTAATAAGGGTTTTTGACCGTGAAACTCTAGTTTTTTGTAAGAAAATTATTAAAAGTACAATTTCTTGGTTCAAATATAAGACTTAAGTCCATTTATTGATTGAAAAATAAAAGTCCTCCTGTAAAAGCTGGGCTAATAAGGGTTTCTGACTGTAAACTCTAGTTTTTTGTACGAAAATTATAGAAAATACAATTTGTTGGCTCATAGGTAAACTTAAATCCATTTTTCGTTAAGTCTCAGAGTGAATAAATTCGTTATCAGCATCCTTTGTCAGATACATAAAATAAAATTGACAAAATCTAAATTTCAGAATGAATAAATGCTTTAACAACATCCTTTATCGGATATGTTGGATAAAATTGACAAAATCTAAGTATCAGAGTGACTAATTTTTTTTTATCAACATCCTTTGACAGATACATCGAATAAAATTGATAAAATATAAGTGTTAGAGTGAATAAATTTTTTTATCAACATCGTTTGTCGGATATGTCGGATAAAATTGACAAAATCTAAGTATCAGAGTGAATATTTATTTTTAATAAACATCCTTTGCCAGATACATCAAATAAAATTGACAAAATATAAGTGTCAGAGTGAATAAATTTTTCTCTCATCATGCTTTGTCAGAAATATGAGATAAAAATGAAAAAATCTAAATTTCAGAACGAATAAACGCTTCAGCAACCGCCTTCACTTAATATATCGGATAAAATTGTCAAAATCTAAGTATTATAGTGACTAAATTCTATATCAACATCCTTTTCTTGGATATGTAGGATAAAATTGACAGAATCTAAGTGTCAATGTGAATAAATTTTTTTATCAACATCCTTTGTCAGATACATCAAATAAAATTGACAAAATCTAAATTTTAGAATGAGTAAATGATTCAACAACATCCTTTATATGATATGTCGGATAAAATTGACAAAATCTAAGTATCAGAGTGATTAAAATTTTTTATCAACATCCTTTTATCGAATACATAGGATAAAATTGACAGAATCTAAGTGTCAGAGTGAATAAATTTTTTTATCAACATCCTTTGTCAGATACATCAAATAAAATTGACAAAATCTAAATTTCAGAATGAATAAATTTATTATCAACATCATTTGCCGGATATGTCGGATAAAATTGACAAAATCTAAGTATCAGAGTGACTAAATTCTATATCAACATCCTTTTCTCGAATACATAGGATAAAATTGACAGAAACTAAGTGTCAGAGTGAATAAATTTTTTTTATAAACATCTTTTGTCAGATACATGAAATAAAATTGACAAAATCTAAATTTCAGAATGAATAAATTCATTATCAACATCCTTTGTCGGATATGTCGGATAAAATTGATAAAATTATAAGTGTCAGAGTGAATAATTTTTTTTATCAACATCCATTGTCAGATACATCAAATACAATTGACAAATTCTAAATTTCAGAATGAATAAATGCTTTAACAACATCCTTTATCGGATATGTCGGATAAAATGACAAAATCTAAGTATCAGAGTGACTAAATTCTATATCAACATCCTTTTCTCGGATACATAGGATAAAATTGACAAATTCTAAGTGTTAGAGTGAATAATTTTTTTTTATCAACATCCTTTGGCAGATACATCGGATAAAATTGACAAAATCTAAATTTCATAATGAATAAATTCATAATCAACATCCTTTGTCAGATATGTCGGATAAAATTGACAAAATCTAAATATCAGAGTGAATATCTTATTTATCAACATCCTTTGTCGGATTTGTCGGATAAAATTGACAAAATATAACTGTCAGAGTGAATAAATTTTTTTATCAACATCGTCTGGCAGATATTTCAAATAAAATTGACATAATCTAAATTTCAGAATGAATACATGCTTTAACAACATCTGTTATTAGAAAAATGGAATAAATTTGACAAAATCTAAGCATCAGGGTGAATAAATTCTATATCAGCATTGTTTTCTCGGATACATAGGATAAAATTGACAAATTCTAAATGTTAGAGTGAATAAATTTTTTATCAACATCCTTTGGCAGTTACATCGGATAAAATTGACAAAATCTAAATTTCAGAATGAATAAATTCATTATCAACATCCTTTATCAGATATGTCGGATAAAATTGACAAAATCTAAGTATCAGAGTGACTAAATTTTTATATCAACATCCTTTGCTAGATACATCGCATATAATTGATAAAATATAAGTGTCAGAGTGAATAAATTTTTTTTTATCAACATTCTTTGTCAGATACATCAAATAAAATTGACAAAATCTAAATTTCAGAATGAGAAAATTCATTATCAACATCCTTTGTCGGATATGTCGGATACAATTGACAAAATCTAAGTATCAGTGTGACTAAATTCTATATCAACATCCTTTGTCGGGTATGTCGGATAAAGTTGTCAAAATCTAAGTATAACAGTGAATAATTTTTATATCAACATCCTTTACCAGATACATCGAATAAAATTAATAAATTATAAGTGTCAGAGTGAATACATTTTTTTATCAACATCCTTTGTCAGATACATCAAATAAAATTGACATCTAAATTTCAGAATGAATAAATTCATTATCAACATCCTTTGCCGGATATGTCGGATAACATTGACAAAATCTAAGTATCAGAGTGACTAAATTCTATATCAACATCCTTTTCTCGGATACATAGGATAAAATTGATAGACTCTAAGTGTCGGTGTGAAAATTTTTTTATCAACATCCTTTGTCAGATACGTCAAATAAATTTGACAAAATCTAAATTTCGGAATGAATAAATTCATTATCAACATCCTTTGTCAGATACATCAAATAAAATTGACAAAATCTAAGTTTCAGAATGAATAAATTCATTATCAACATCATTTGCCAGATATGTCGGATAAAATTGACAAAATCTAAGTATCAGAGTGACTAAATTCTATATCAACATCCTTTTCTCGGATACATAGGATAAAATTGACAGAATCTAAGCGTCAGTGTGAATAAATTTTTTTAATCAACATCCTTTGTCAGATACATCAAATAAAAATGACAAGACCTAAATTTCAGAATGAATAAATTTATTATCAACATCCTTTGTCGGATATGTCGGATAAAATTGACTAAATATAAGTGACAGAGTGAGAAATTTTTTTTTATCAACATCCTTTTGTCAGATACATCAAATAAAATTGACAAAATCTAAATTTCAGAATGAAGAAATACTTTAACAACATCCTTTATCGGATATGTCGATAAAATTGAACAAAATCTAAGTATCAGAGTGATTAAATTCTATATCAACATCCTTTTCTCGGATAAATAGGATAAAATTGACAAATTCTAAGTATTAGAGTGAACAATTTTTTTATCAACATCCATTGGCAGATACATCGGATAAAATTGACAAAATCTAAATTTCAGAATGAATAAATTCATTATCAACATCCTTTCTCGGATATTTGGGATAAAATTGACAAAATATAAGTATCAGAGTGAATAATTTTTTTAACAAAATCCTTTGCCAGATACATCGAATAAAATTGACAGAATCTAAGTGTCAGAGTGAATAATTTTTTTTTATCCACATCCTTTGTCAGATAGATCGAATACAAATTGACAAAATCTAAATATCAGAATGAATAAATGCTTCAACAACATCCTTTATCGGATTTGTTGGATAAAATTGACAAAATCTAACTATCAGAGTGATTAAATTCTAAATCAACATCTTTTTCTCAGATACATAGATTAAAATTGACAAAATCTAAGTGTTAGAGTGAATATTTTTTTATCAACATCCTTTGCCAGTTACATCGGATAAAATTGACAAAATCCAAGTGTCAGAGTGAATAAATTCATTATCAACATCCTTTGTCAAATATAAAGGATAAAATTGATAAAATCTAAGTATCAGAGTGATTAAATTCCATATCAATATCATTTTCTCGGATACATGGGATAAAATTGACAAAATCTAAGTATCAGAGTGAATAAATGCTTTATCAACATCTTTTAAATGCATTATCAGCATCATTTGTCGGCTATATTGGATAAAATTGACAAGAAAGACATTGAGTGTACACCGCGACGGCACATACATAGTGAGAGAGACATGCAAAGTCGACAAAGCTTTATTTCATTTTTTATGGTTAACTTAGACGGGGTTAATTTAGACGTGCGCGCATCTGCACTCTGTCACTTCTATTTTGTCAATTTTATCCGACATATCCGACAAAGGATGTTGATAATGAATTCATTCATTCTGAAATTTAGGTTTTGTCAATTTTATTTGATGTAACTGACAAAGGATGTTGATAAAAAAAAATTATTTCATTCTGAAATTTAGATTTTGTCAATTTTATTTGATGTATCTGACAAAGGATGTTGATAAAAAAATTTATTCACACCGACACTTAGATTCTGTCAATTTTATCCTATGTATTCGATAAAAGAATGTTTATGAAAAATTTTAATCACTCTGATACTTAGATTTTGTCAATTTTATCCGACATATCTGATAAAGGATGTTGTTGAAGTATTTACTCATTCTGAAATTTAGATTTTGTTAATTTTATTTGATGTATCTGACAAAGGATGTTGATAAAAAAAATTTATTCACATTGACACTTAGATTCTGTCAATTTTATCCTATGTATCCGAGAAAAGGATGTTGATATAGAGTTTAGACACTATAATACTTAGATTTTGTCAATTTTATCCGACATATTCAATGAAGGATTTTGTTAAAGTATTTATTCATTCTTAAATTTAGATTGTGTCTATTTTATCTGACGTATCTGACAAAGGATTTTGATAGAAAAATTTATTAACTCTGATACTTACATTTTATCAATTTTATTCGATGTATCTGGCAAAGGATGTTGTTAAAAAAAAATTCAATCTGATACCTAGATTTTGTCAATTTTATCCGACATATCCGATAAACGATGTTGATAAAAAAATTTATTCACTCTAACACTTATATTTTATCAATTTTATTCGATGTATCTGGCAAAGGATGTTGATAAAAAAATTTAGTCACTCTGATACTTAGATTTTGTCAATTTTATCCAACATATCCGATAAAGGATGTTGTTAAAGCATTTATTCATTCTGAAATTTAGATTTTGTCAATTTTATTTGGTGTATCTGACAAAGGATGTTGATAACGAATTTATTCACTCTAAGACTTAACGAAAAATGGATTTAAGTTTTACCTATGAGCCAAAGAATTGTATTTTCCATAATTTTCTTACAAAAAACTCGAGTTTACAGTCAAAGACCCTTATCAACTCAGATTTTACGGGAATAGTTTTATTTTTTGATCCAAAAAAGGACTTAAGTTTCACATATGAACCAGAGAATTGTATTTTCCATAATTTTCTTACAAAAAACTAGAGTTTACGGTCAAAAACCCTTATTAACTCAGATTTTACGGAAATAATTTTATTTTTTCGATCCAAAAAGGGACTTAAGCTTCACATTTGAACCAGAGAATTGTATTTTCCATAATTTTCCTACAAAAACTAGAGTTTACGGTCAAAAACCCTTATTAGCTCAGATTTTACGGAAATATTTTTATTTTTCGATCCAAAAATGGACTTAAGTTTCAAATTTGAACCAAAGAATTGTATTTTCCATAATTTTCTTCCACAAAACTAGAGTTTACGGTCAAAAACCCTTATTAGCTCTGATTTTACAGAAATAGTTTATTTTTTCGATCCAAAAAAGGACTTAAGTTTCACATTTGAACCAGAGACTTGTATTTTCCATAATTTTCTTACAAAAAACTAGATTTTACGGTCAAAACCCTTATTAGCTCAGATTTTACGGAAATAGTTTTATTTTTCGATCAATAAATGGACTTAAGTTTCACATTTGAACCAGATAATTGTATTTTCGATAATTTTCTTACAAAAAACTTTAGTTTACGGTCAAAAACCCTTATTAGCTCAGATTTTGCGGAAATCGTTTTATTTTTGGATCCAAAAATGGACTTAAGTTTCACATTTGAACCAGAGAATTGTATTTTCCATAATTTTCTTACAAAAAACCAGAGTTTAAGGTAAAAAACTCTTATTAACTCAGATTTTACAGAAATAGTTTATTTTTCGATCCAAAAATGGACTTAAGTTTCACATTTGAAAGCTACGATCGTAATGAATTTTACTTGTTATCAGAAAAAATCTCAATTGCCAAAAAAAGAAAAAAAAAGAAAAAAAAATGGGGGGAGGGGGCCAAAAAGTTGGCGGGGAGGGGGCACACTTCGAGTTTGGGGATAGGGGACCTTTGGGGGTAGATGTCTCTGCTGGTTAGGGTCATTGGTGCTTATGATCCTTGATGGTTCGTACTCACATACACCTTACTACTTGATTTGCAAGGATTTCTAAGGTTTGTTCTGAAATTCTTTATTAAAATTGTTTTCTTGCCATCTACATCTTGCCATTAGCATCAACTTTTTAATATACTATAACGTTGGACCCCGTTTTAAACTGACAACACTGTTCAAACACAACTTGTGTATTATACAGAACACATCGGAGAGGTAAAGCTAGGTCAACTCACAATGTCATTCTATCATCATTAACCATTTTCATAGATTGATGTTGTCTCAAATTTATAACAAATTGCCTGAGTTAACAACCCCGAGGGGTTACCTTCACTGATAATCAGTTTAACCCTTTTTTTCTTTTTTTCCACCTTCATACAATCTAATTCGCAAATCCCTTACCCCTTTTTGCAAATGTCAATCAAACAATTCTCATTGTAGCATCCAATTTTGTAATAACAAACTACTCTCGAGTTACACTCCAATCTGCAAATCCCTTACCCCTTTTTGCAAATGTCAATCAAATAATTCTCATTGTAGCATCCAATTTCTTAGTAACAAACTACTCTCGAGTTAAGGCAATCTTCCAAGAAATCAGAGAAACCATTCGCTTTTTTCAATGTCCACGTGAAACTGTAGTGTCTCAGGTGTAAGTTTCTATAGTTTCAAATCATGTTTTTAATCACGTCTAGAGGTCCCAATAAAATAGGAAGGAACATAATTTACCCAAATTCCATAGATACATGCTCTGGAAATGTTTTTCCTATAGCTTCACGCAAATAGCATGGTAATTCCTAGGGCCTCAAGCAAAGTATAAGGTACTACTCTACTCTTTTAAGAAGTTCTTTGACAGTAGGCTAATTTACAAATCCATAAGCCATCAGGATCATTAGAATCATCACAATCATAAGCAAAACATTCACAAATTAGAAATATGGAATAGAGAGGGATTGAGATAGAGGGATGGAGAGGGGATAGAGTGGAATAGGATGAGGATTCAAGCTCTGAAGATTATCTTATATTTATTGCTGCAGGATGATTTGCGATGAGAGATGGTATATAAGGCTTGATAAGAAAGTGTATTAATTTATTTTTTAAATTTATTAATTAGCATATATAAATTCCATTTTGTTGCTACCAAGTAGACTTTTCCATAACTTGTATAACAGGTAAAATTGTGTGTAGTCTACTCCCCACTGCCTACCTTCTGGACAAAGTTTGCTCTGCACGATTACCTAATGGGCGTTAACTTAGTGGGCGTTCAGACGCTGGATTCTGTCTCAGATTAGGTATTTTTAGAAATAGAAAATTCATAATCATAATTGTTTTTAGTTCTGAAAATGATGCTCGATAGTTCCTATTCTCAGCTTTCAACCATTTTGAGCTGGACACTTGGACAGAGTCTTAGACAGAATCCATTGTCTGAACGCCCACTGACGCAGCGGAAACTCCTAGGCTATACAAATGTCTAAGGTTTTACAATATGGTGTGAAACCACCGTTGAGATTTACAGAAGGCCAAAAAATAATGGGATACAACTCCAATGAAAATATGAGGTACTTATCGGATAGCTGGAACACACTTGACAAGAACCGCATATAGAATCTCAAAGATCCCAATGAAATAGGTTTCGTCTGCCTAGTGTGGTATTGCTCACTCCGTGAAAAATATTTAAACTTTAGTTTTTTGTTGTTAAAGGGGCAAAAAAGGTACCTAGGTTAGGTTACGTATTTTATATATGCTATGCTTCCCCCCCCTGCTCCCCCTAATGTAAAAATAAATAGCCCAAATTCATTTCTATTGTATTATATTTTCATTGTATTTTGTTTTATTTCATTAGCATTAACCAAACTTCTCTTCTCGTGTGGGTTCCAGCTAACCGATAAGTACCAAATTTTATAAACAGACAACATTCTAAAACCAAAAAACTAGAAAACCAAAACAAATAAATGAAAGTAATCTTACAACGTTACTTTGGGAAGTAATCTTATAAGGAAAACTTTAAAAATCTCTTTAAAAAATTTTTTTGCAGGACTTGGCCCTAATGCTCCTTTTTTTGCATCTGACCCATAATATTTATTTGTAACTAATCACATAAATAGAAAAAGTGAAGTAAAACCAAGAAAATAAAAACATCAATTTACGAAAGACAAAAGTACAAAAATATACCCATAAAACCACTCAAATAAAGGATCTGTTTGAGTCCCTTGTTTGGACCTTGTTAAGACCATTTGGGTCCTTATTTAAGATAAGGACCTAAGCACAAACTATCCTCTTTCTATCTTTGAATCCGAATTTTGGTAAGACATTAGAATCCTGTGAGTAGACAACTTCTTATACCACAGAGACAAATACAGTAAATACTTGTATTCGGACACTACCCATGGATTTGTTGTTTTTTGGGAGGGGGTCACAACAATAGTAAAAAAATTCAGGGCGGGACCTAATAATAAAAGCAAATATGCTAATTTAAAGTACCTAGACATTGAATAAAACTTATGAATGCAGAGTGGAACCCCCCTCCCCCTAAGTATACCCCTGCTCGCAACAGCAAAAATGCAAAACTAAGAAACAATGGGCCAAAACCTATTAGAAAAGCAACAAATTATCACAATATGACGTAGATAATTTCGGAGACCACACTGCCTTTCCATGACGATAAATAAAAGTTCAAATAGGGATAAAATCCTTTTAATAGACAGTGATGATGATAACAGTGAAAGAAATTTACAAAAATACCAGATTTTTTGGTCACATATACAGTGACCATCATCAGTAGTACTACTGATGACGGTCACTGTATATGTGACCGATATATCTGGTATTTTGTGAATTTCTATCACTGTTATCATCATTACTGTCTATTAAAAGGATTTTATCCCTCTTTGAACTTTTATTTATAATCACAATATGTTGAGTAAAGTCTAGTTAAATGCCTACTAGGAATTTTAACCACGATTTGGGACATTTCTAGCAGTCAATTATCTTACAAAAACAGTAGGCAGTTAGAAGATTAGTACATTTTTCCAGGAAGATATTTGTATTTCTAAGAACAAACTGAAACACCATTTTTGTACTCTACTGTTTTTGTTTAAGACTGTAAAATATATTTAAGTTTCTATATAGGCTCTAAACTGATCTATTTCCTTCAACGGTGTTTTTATTCATACTTTTATGTTTAAATATACTAAAAAGAAGAATGATGAAATTTAACCCTTTCAGACCCACCATTTTTATGGAGGCCCATAAGAGGGGGGCAGGGGGCGCCTGCTCCCCCTTCCTGGCTGAATGATGCTGCCTTAGTTTTATATTTTTGTTCTGAGATTTCTATTATATAGCATTAAAAGTGCCAATTAGACCAGGTTTGCCCCCCCCCCTGGAATTCAGCTTATGGGCGCCCATGACCCCTTTTAATGGTTAAATGTTATATTTATTTCACTAAACAATTTGTATTATTCAACATCATAATTTGTATTTCTATTTATTAATTTTGCATTTATGCTCATTAACTTAACCTGATTTTATGAAATTGAATTTCCATTAATCCT